>NW_019268577.1:996911-1038175 GCF_002738365.1 Cucurbita moschata
GCGTATTCAAAATTGAAAATTTTCAAAGTCATGAATCCGACGTATTGGAATCAAGACCCATACACGGAAAAGACCTTTTCAAAACCCTTTGTTCCTCATTCTTACTCATACAGAGATTATCAGATGGCGTGGTTTAATGTCATTTGATATCAAAATTACGAGCACTAATGGTTTATTCAATTATGCCAGAATGCTCATAAAATTTATTACCCATTTTGGTTCATCAAATGGTGGAAAATCTTTGGATCAGCCAAAGATATATTTCCAATTCCAATACAGGAATCGTTCCACTACTTTATTCAAAATATATTCAAAACCCCATTTCCATTAACCATGCGTTTTTGCGTATACTTTCAAATTCCTTGGATTTTAACTTGGAATTTTAAAATTAAGGAAACCGAAGACCAAGTAAAACAGGTCTTCAAAACTATCAAAATCAAATGGTGGGATAAATATATGTTAGATAAAACATGAATTTTTCCTTATTTAGATTCACACGATTACATTAATTCTCCGTTTGACCATTTGACAAACACGTCGAATGGATTAACACGGCAATTTTGTAGGAAGTGGCACAGATTCAGGTGCCACTCTCCAGCCATTTTTAGGATAGGTTATATTTAAATAGGAAGTCTGTTCACAACCTAATTTTAAGCGCAGTCAACATTTCAACCTTCTCTCTTTGTTATTTTACGCATTTTTTCTTTCTTCCAACAACCTCCGTCGACGATTTCTTCTCACCAAAAAGGAAGGATTTCCCTGGCCGATTATCAAAATCCAACAATATACTTATACCCACGCAGACACCAAGCCATAGGGCTCAAAACGGAGTTCAAACGAAATAAGGTAGATATACCACCGGTTTTAGGAGGAGATTGTTAGATAAAACCTGAGTTTTTCCTTATTTAGATTCACACGATTACATTAATTCTCCGTTTGACCATTTGACAAACACGTCGAATGGATTAACACGGCAATTTTGTAGGAACTGTCACAGATTCAGTTGCCACTCTCCAGCCATTTTTAGGATAGGTTATATTTAAATAGGAAATCTGTTCACAACCTAATTTTAAGCGCAGTCAACATTTCAGCCTTCTCTCTTTGTTATTTTTTGCATTTTATCTTTCTTCCAACAACCTCAATCGACGATTTCTTCTCACCGAAAAGGAAGGATTTCCCTGGCCGATTATCAAAATCCAACAATATACTTATACCCACGCAGACATCAAAGCGGTAAAGGTCTGGCTATCTAAGAATGGCCACCTTCAGGATTTATCCAAGAAGAGGACCTCCGAATTCCTTAATTCTGTTGGTTATAAACTTGTTTTTATTATTTATTTTTTTTTTTATTATTTTATTTCTGGTGTTTATTTCTCCATGAAAAAAGGTCGGAAATATTGTAAGTAGGGGAAGGAACTAGTTTGTAGGGAGTGGAATAGTAGGAGTGGAACGAGTGGTGGAGTGGTTGCTGATTTGTAGAAGAAATAGGTAAATTTTTTAGTATATAAAGAAAATGGTGTCAAGTTCTAAAGACACCACAAAAAAAGAAGAAATAATTTGTGTGTCTTCGTTTATTCTCCCCTTCTGTTGCGTTTTTTTCCTTACAATTGGTATCAGAGCGTTAAGATCAAGGCCAGGTTTCAATCATGTCTCACTTAGAGATTGAGCGGTCAAGAAGGGAGAGAGATCAAAAAATGAGACAGGAATCGAGTGACAGGAGCCAAAACACGGTGCGATAGAAGGTGATGCCTCACATGAGTTGAGTGTACGGATTCAAGAAAAGGAGGGATCTGTCACACTCAAATACCCGATGCTGACAAAATGCAACTATGAAGCTACGGCGATTAAGATGGAGGCATTTATGATGGCACAAGGTGTTTGGGAGGCAATTGAGTCACCCGAAACAGTAGATAACCATAAAGATAAGATGGCTTTAGCAGCTATTTATCAAAGTATTGGAGAAGATACGTTGCTACAGTTCGGTGCCAAGAAAACGGCCAAGGAAGCCTGGATCATGCTGAAAAATATGAATCTAGGTGCGGAAAGAGTGAAAGAAGTTAAAATGCAGACTCTCTGGCAGGAGTTTGAAGCGTTGAGGATGGGTGATTCAGAAAGTATTGATGAGTATTCTGGAAAACTCATCATTATTGTCAACAAATTGAGAGGCCTCGGCAATACTGTGGATGATATCCAAGTAGATAAGAAACTTCTATGATCCACATCTGCAAAGTTTCTTCAAATTACCTCAACGATTGAGGAGTTCAGTGATCTCAAAACGAAATCCGTTGATGAGATTATTGGATCACTCAAGGCACATGAAGAAAGGTTGCAAGGGTTTGGAGAAAAAGATGAAACCGTTCTCCTCACTCATGCAGAATGGAAGGAACGAGAGACTGCAAAATCCTCAAAGAAAGAATGGAAGGATCAAGGCAGTTCCAGAGGAGGCAGGGGACGGGGTCGCGGAAGATGGAGAGGCCGTGGGAGAAGTGACTGGCATCGAGGAGATGAAGGAGAGTCGCAAACTCAAAAGAAGAGATTTGACAAGAGTAAAATTAAATGTTTCAGGTGTCAGAAAATGGGACACTTCGCATCAGAGTGTTCCACAAATGATGAACAACTCAACCTGATAGAGATGCAAAAGGATGAGGAGTCTTCACTGCTGATGATAGAGGCGTGTGAAATTAAAACCACACATGACAAAGAGCCTAATTTTGTGATGTTGAATGAAACTATAGTGCCGCCACCAGACAATATTGGAGCTGAAAATTCCTGGTTCCTAGATACTGGAGCAAGCAACCACATGTCAGGAGAAAGGAGGGTATTTCGTGAGCTCGACACATCTGTTGTTGGAAAGGTACGCTTCGGTGATAACTCTGTAATAGACATTTGTGGTCGAGGAATAGTGCTCTTCAAATGTAAAACGGATGAGCACTTGATCTTATTGCAAGTCTATTACATACCTAAACTCAAGAGCAATATTATAAGTTTGGGACAACTGGATGAGAGTGGAAATAAAATTGTCATAGAGAACAGTGTGATGAAGATATATGACAGAGCTAGGAGCCTGATTATTATGGTGACCAGACAATCTAACAGATTGTATGTAGTAAAGCTGAAGCTTGCGGATCAGGTGTGTTTAATGACAAATATCAGTAACAGTGGTTGGCTCTGGCACGCGAGGTATGGACACCTAAATTTTCACTCTTTAAAACAATTAAATGACAAGATAATGGTTGAAGGGTTGCTGAGAATCACCCAGGTCAATCAATTATGCGATGGGTATTTAATTGGAAAGCAGCATAGGACTCCTTTTCCCCGAACAACAACATATCGTGCGAAGGAGTCATTGGATCTTGTCCATCGAGATCTATGTGGACCTATTTCGCCAAAGACATATGGAGGTAACAAATATTTTATGTTACTAGTGGATGATTGTTCACGATTTATGTGGGTGTTTATGTTGAAAAACAAGAATGAAACACTGCTGGTGTTTAAAAAAATTCAAGATCAGTGTGGAGGTAGAGAAAGGCAGGAAGATTAAGAGCTTTAGAACAGACCGTGGAGGAGAGTTTGTATCTACTGCTTTTAAAGACTATTGCGAGAATGAAGGCATGAAGAGACTTCTTACTGCACCATTTTCACCACAGCAAAATGGCGTAGTAGAAAGGCGTAATCGAACGGTGGTAGAGATGGCCAGATGTATGTTAAAGAGCAAAGAGATGCCTGCAAAATTTTAGGGAGAGGCTATCAAAACTGCCGTGTATATTCTGAACAGATCGCCAACAAAAGGAGTTGCAGATGAGACACCGTATCAAGCTTGGTTTGACAAGATGCCAAAGGTTCATCACTTTAAAATCTTCGGGTGTCTTGCTCATGCCAAGAATACATATTCACACCTTCCTAAACTTGCTGATAGGAGTGTGAAGACAATTATGTTGGAATATGAAGATGAAACCAAAGCTTACCGACTATTGGATCCACAAAAGAACAGAATTATGGTGAGCAGGGATGTGGTGTTCGAAGAGGAGAAAAAGTGGTGTTGGGAAGAAATCACAAACGGTGATGATGAACAAAGAGGAACTTTCACCGTTCAAATTTCAGAAAAACAGAGTAGAACAGAGGAGAGGAATATTGAAAATATCGAAGTTCATCCAAACGAAAGACAAAGGGAAAATTCATCCTCAACTTTATCAACATCGGACAGTACCTCAAATGCATCATCGTCAAGCTCATCAACGCCAAAAAGATTCAGGTTTCTAGAAGATATTTATAGAGAACTGAACGAAGCAGAGGAGGAAGCAATGGACCTTTGTTTTCTTTCTATAGAGGAGCCAACCTGATAAGATAAGGAATCAATACAAGGGGAATAAGATTCGGATTACCTTGTTGATCGAATATCTCAAGAATAGAACATTGTTTGAGATTTGAATCACTCGACAAGCAAGATCGATCATGTCTAGCTTGAATGATTCTTGTTGATCAAATATCTCAAACACTTGTTTGAGATTCGAATCACTCCACAAGCTAGATTGATCGTGTCGAGCTTGAATAATTCTACATGCAACCTAAACTACATAGAATTGCAAAGAAACTTAGCCATTGCTAAAGAAAAGCACAAATGCTTCTTTTACTATATTTTCCAAGTCTACATTACTAATACAACATACATGGCTTTATATAGCCTTAAAATGAAACTATTAAAGGCATTCCGTAACATTCATACTTAATGACCATAATTAGCCATTATGTAAATGTAACCTAAAGTAAATAAAATGTCTTAAAATACAATAACTCTAAATTACTCTAAATTGTAACCCACCCAAAATTTACAACAATCAAACTTTATTCTTCTTCAATGTAGCATGAATTGAAACATCTTTTGATAATTTTGACAACCTTTTCTTCACATCTTCATTGAAGTATATTGTATGATTGATGTCTCTTGGTTCATATCACAACCTCATATGAGGAAGCTGCTAAGAATGAAAACTGGAGGAATGCCATGATGTCTGAAATTCTCTCCATCGAAAAGAACAGAACGTGGGAACTCACAGACTTGCCGAAGAATCATAAAGCAATCGGCATCAAATGGATTTTCAAATTAAAGAAAAATCCAGATGGAGAAATCATGAAACACAAGGCGAGACTGATGGCAAAGAGATATGCACAGCAGTTCGGTGTAGATTACAGTGAAGTATTCGCACCAGTGGCCAGGTTGGAAACAATGAGATTAATTCTTGCCTATGCAGCCATTAAGAACTGGGAAGTACATCATATGGATGTAAAGATAGCTTTTCTGAATGGCGAGTTAGAAGAGGAGGTGTATGTTGTTCAACCAGAAGGGTTTGTTGACAAAGAAAATCCAAACATGGTGTTAAAACTACGTAAAGCCTTGTATGGATTAAAACAGGCTTCGAGGGCCTGGAATTTTAAACTTGATCAATGTTTGCAGTCACTTGGTTTTGTTAGATGTCCACAGGAATATGCTATGTACAAGAAAATTAATGGAGTTGAAGCAATGATAATCGGCACATATGTGGATGACTTAATCATAGCCGGCTGAAACAAACAAGTTATAGCTGAGTTCAAGGAAGAGATGCACCAGAAATTTGAGATGAGCGATCTTGGACTTTTGAGCTATTACTTGGGTATTGAGGTACGACAAAGCAGTGAATCAATCACTTTATGTCAGGCCGAATATGCAAGAAAAATCCTAGAGAAGCTAGGAATGGGGGAGTGCAATCCTTGTTCGATTCCCATGGAACCAAGAATGAAGATGAGTAAACATGGGAATGGAGAACCTGCGGTTGACAAAACACTTTACAGAAGTGTTATTGGAAGCTTACGCTATCTGGTTAATACTCGACCCGACATAGCCTACCCAGAGAGTCTGCGTTCTAACTTCTTTCACTCTTTCCGCACCTAGATTCATATTTTTCAACATGATCGAGGCTTTTTTGGCCGTTTTCTTGGCACCCAACTGTAGCAACGTATCTTCAACAATACTTTGATAAATAGCTGCTAAAACCATTTTATCCTTTCGGTTATCTACTGTTTCGGGTGATTCAATTGACTCCCAAACACCTTGTGCCATCATAAATACCTCCATCTCAATCACCCAAGCTGCATAGTTACATTTTGTCAGCATCAGGTATTTGAGTGTGATAGATCCCTCATTTTCTTGAATCTATACACTCACTTCGTTTGAGGCATCACCTTCTATCACACCGGTGTTTTGACTCCTGTCACTCGATTCCTGTCTCATTTTTTTGATGTCTCTCCCTTCTTGACCGCTTAATCTCTAGGTGAGATATGATTGAAAACAGGCCTTGATCTTGTAGCTTTGATACCAATTGAAAGAAAAAAATAACAGAAAGAGAGAAGGAGCAAAGACACACAAATTAAACTTATCTTCTTTTTTATGGTATTTCACTAACTTGACACCATTTTCCATATATAATAAAAAAAATAACAAATTTCTTGCTACAAATCAGCAACCACTCACGATATCTCCCTAAAAACTAGTTCCACTCTTCCACTACTTCCAGTCTTCCTCACTAACTAGTTTATAACCAACATGAACAAATGAGGTACACCTTCTATGTCTTATGACAGATGCTGAAAATATCTGCTTTGATGAGGTGGTGCGAGATAAGAAGTGGCAAACTGCCATGGATGAGGAGATTAAAACAATTCATCGCAACAATACATGGGAGGTGATAGAATTACCGGAAGGAAGTCAGCCCATAGATGTGAAGTGGGTATTCAAGAAAAAGATGAATGCTCAAGGCAAAATTGAGCAGTACAAGGCGCCACTTGTTGCGAAGGGATACAAGCAAAATGTGAGAATCGACTATGACGAAGTGTTTAATCCGGTCGCAAGAATGGAGACAATTCAATTGCTCATTTCTCAATTTTTCAAATGGATGTCAAGTCGACATTCTTGAATAGTGTGCTTGAAGAAGAAGTCTACTTCGAACAACCACCCGGGTACATGAAAATTGGAGAAGAGAAGAAGGTACTAAAATTGAAGAAGGCATTTTACGGGTTGAAACAAGCACTGCAAGTATGGAATACTTGTATCGATACATACTTCAAGGAGAACGGTACAAGCAATGTCCCCACGAGCATGCACTTTACACAAAGAAGAGTGGAGGTAATGTGATACTTGTCGCTCTTTATGTCGATGACCTCATCTTTTTAGGCAACAATGATGAAATGATAAAAGAGTTCAAAAACATAATGACACAAGAATTTGGAATGACAGACTTTGACTTTTTGAAGTTTTTCTTTGGTTTGGAGGTTAAGCAAGGAGAGATGGGTATCTTTATATCACATGAGAAATATGCAAAGGAGATTTTGAAGAAGTACAAGATGGAAAATTGCAACCCGGTATCAACACAAATGGAACTGTTGAAATAAATCTGCTCTGATACTAGTTTGTAGAAATTAAAAGCCACTCCGATACCAACTTGTAGAAAATAGACGCTCGCTCTGAAACTAACTCATTTAAATAACTCTCGCGAAACTTTGAAGGGGGTGTCGAAAGGGGAGAGACAAGGAGACAAAGAAATTCTCAAAAGTCTTTTTTGTATTACACCTTCTGTTATGCTTTTTTTTGCTCTCTATAATCTTTCTTGTTCTCTGCAATTACAACATTAAGTAAAGCCTTCTTTTAGGTTTTCCTACTGCTAAAATTGGCCATAACTACCCCATAATTTTTTTGACCCATAACCCCTTCTTTCTTAAATTACTTAATGGCTTTTGACCGAATTTAAAACCAAAAATTCATAACTACTTTTTTTTTTCCTCTCTTCCTCATTTAAGTTTATTTTCAACAACTCCCCTATAAACTTAAATGCTTCTACTATCTGCTATGTCAATCATCTTCTTGTATTTGTCGAAAAGTACTTTTTGTAGCGGTTTTGTAAAGATGTCTGCAACTTGATCCTGACTTGCCACATGTAGCAATTCCACACTTCCTTTCTTCACATGATCTCGGATAAAATGAAATCGAACGTAAATGTGTTTGCTTCTTTCGTGGTTCACTGGGTTCTTAGCCAACTCAATTGATGATTTGTTGTCAACTTGTATTATGGTTGCACCTGTTGCTTTAGATCCATCTCACTATCACCATCTTGCTAATTATGTCAAGAAGTTTGTATCCTTTTTCTTCTCATTATATCTAATAAAAATATACCTTTTGCTTTTGTCTTCGAGCTTCGTTCTTTGTTGGTCCGATATGTGAGCATAAGCCACACTACCGAACACCTTGAGATGAGAAATTGTAGGCTTTTGTCCGCTCCAAGCCTCTTGTGGTGTTTGATCATCTAACTTTGCATGTGGACATTGATTCTATATGTAGATGGCGCATTGCACAATTTCTGACCAAAATTCCTTCGGCATCCTTTTGCTCTTAAGCATTAAGCGAACCATGTCGAGAATGGTTCGATTCTTCCTCTCGGCCACACCATTTTGTTGAGAGGTGTACGGTGCGGTTAGAAATTGCCTTATACCTTGCTCCTTGCAGTACTCCATGAAAGTCATCGAAGTATACTCGCCACCTCTATCGGATCGTACAGCTTTGATGTGTCGACCAGTTTCCTTCTCCACCATTACTTTAAACTTTTTAAATACCTCGAATGCCTCGAATTTTCCTTTCAGAAAATAAGCCCAAGTTTTCCATGAGTAATCATCGATAAAGGAAATAAAATACCTCTTTCCGTTGAAAGACTCGAGGTTAATTGGTCCACATATATCTGTATGGATCAATTCGAGGGGTTGTTTAGCCTAAAATTCAGCCTTCTTTTTAATTGAGGTTCTCGCATGCTTGCTGAGTGTCACGGTCCTACATTTTTTACGGTGTGGCGTTGTGATCTTGACACGGTCACGACTAGTCTAGAGGGAAATTAAGCCCCATATATATTTTTGCCCCGGCTTTGTGGCTTCGTCGAACCCTAGGCGAGGTTTGTCTTCGCAAATCGAACATCGCTTGTGCGGAATCCAAGCTTGTTCAACCACACACGCCACCTATGCGTGCATGTTCAATCGTCTGCAACACATCCAACTTGCCTCTACACTAGGCCAAGTCATTTAGCTCGACCTTGGTTCTGCTCGGGGCAAGGTCTCTCAATCCCCATCGGTAGGGTCCATATGTCTTGACGTCATCCCGAGTCTCGAGATGTCGTCAGCCATCATAACTCGCTCAGTCATGCCATCGAGAATGGGCCCGCGTGCCGTTCATCTCGTCGGGACTTCCCGAACATCCGTCCATCCGGGTACTATCGAGGCATAGGCCCTACCGTGCCCATGCCGAGTCATTTACGGATACCGTACCGGATAGTGGGTGTATGTAGCAACCTCCAACACGCGGACTAGAGCATAATACCGGCACACCCGTGTCGTCCGGTACTGTCCTTCAAAAACTCATTTCAAAGAAAGTCGCCTGAGACACTCGTCTCGACATTCTCGCCTCCACCCTGTGACACACGTATGTGCCATAGGGTAGCTCACTTAGGCCACAGGTCCCAGGGGTGGTGGAGAGCTAACACCATGGTACCCCTATAGTACATTTTGAGCCATTTTCAATCTTCTAGGTGTAGACATGATTTTGGTGAATGGTCATACGGTATCGTGCATTGTCCGTCCGATGTCCGATTGACACCAAACTTGGCGAGCATTCATATTCATATGGATGGAGTTAACTCCCGAACCATATACCCAAATTCCTTCCGAAACCTCAACTTTTGAGGTTAAGGCCCGAGGCCCTACCCGGCCCTTCAACAAGCCTATCTTTGTCCTTCATGTCTATTCTGATGTTTCTGTCTTGCTTATGTCTCAAATTGTCTTCAATGCCCACTTTGCGTGGTGGTGTGTTGGATGATGCATCGTCCTCCTCAATCGCATCATGACACTCTTCTATATTGGCCCGCATATAGCTGGATGGGCGTCTCTTGAGGAACACCGCTTTACTTGTCATAACGTGAGAGTCACAACCTATTCTCTTCATAGTATGGTTGTGACATTCTCACCCACTTAACTTAGTCATCATCCTCGATGACTTACTCGGGTCACAATCATATTGCACATTGTGACATTCTCCCCCACTTCATTTAGTCATCGTCCTCGATGCCTTTCTCGGGACGCATTCACCCCACTGATTGTGAAATTCTCCCCCACTCAATCTCGGCATCGTCCCGATGACGATTCAAACTCCCTGACTGTTGGCGACTCGACTCGCTGGAATTGGTTGTGTTTCAGAAAAGTATAAAATTGTTGAGCACCTGACTATCTTTTGTCATAATGCTCATGTTGCTGACGTCTTCCGCCAACTTGGGGACAAGCTCGAGTGGATGCTTCTGACTTCTCTTTTGTCATGTGGCACCACGTTCTGAATCTTGACTTGGTCAGTTTTTGGGTGAACTTGCCTCAAGTTTGGCTTGGTACTACAATCTACGGTTATCCCCCTTTGAACCTATTTCTATTGTTCGCCCATCTTGGACTCGGCCACTGAGACTCGCAACGTAGACGTGGCTATTCAGTGTTTGCCATAGCTGTGGGTGAGGCTGACTCTCTCTGCAGACACTCACTAGACGACTATGGACTTAAAAGGGGCACTTTTCCCTAGTGTGGCCAACTTGGCCTGAATGTGTGTGTCCTCGGAATCACACAAACTGGTGCACCCCCTCGGGGTGGGGCTCGCAAGCCCAACCGCAACACTCTTTCGTCGCAACCACTTCTTCTATTGAGCAAAGTCAAAAACTTTTTGACAGTCTCTTCAGTTGTTGGCGCTGTCTTTCGGCCAACTTTTTGTACTTTACCACCTTTGTATGGCTATTGTTGTACTTAAACTTCTCGTGATCTTCTCTATGTCCACTGCCAGCTTGATGCTCACTTCTCGAGCGGATATTGGTCTTGACATCTCTTGTGGAGTCATCCACCTTAGGAACACGGTGGTGACTCAAGGAATACACGTGTGCTCGTATGTTAGAGCACCTTTACGGGGTGAGAGACTTATTGATGCTGCTCTCCCCCGCTCGAACTTGGCTGCCTCTTTGCAACAAGGTCGTCCCCCCATAAGGACTTACATTGTATTAAGCTTTCGCACTTGGTCGACACTTGTCTATTCTTGATTCTCGGCTTCTCTGCTTGCAACCATTAACACTATTCCTCTAATGTGAATGGTTCTTTGGAAGGCACCGTCATGGTATGCTTTCTGTTTCATCTCTCTTGTCCACTTCAGAACTCCAAGCTCTTGTCAAATGAACTTAGTTTTGCTTGACGGGTAGATCTCCCCATATTGAGATGTCAACACACGACACTAATGAATTTTGGGTAGTCTTGGCTTCAACCCCCAACTTATTATAATTCTGACCGGCAACTGTCCTGCCAACACTTTGGCACTCTTGACACACTTGCAAGATCTTCGATCAACTCTTGGGTTCATTTCTCTTGACTGTCTTACCCGACTAGACACACAAAGTGTGGCTCTAATACCAACTGTCATGGTCCTACATTTTTTACCGTGCGGCATCGTGATCTTGACACGCTCACGACTAGCCTAGAGGGGCCCCATATATATTTTTTACCCCGGCTTTGTGGCTTCATCGGACCTTAGGCGAGGTTTGTCTTCGCCAATCGAACATCGCTTGTGTGGAATCCAAGTTTGTTCAACTACACACGTCGTCTGCATGTGCATGTTCAATCGTCTGTGACACATCCGACTTGCCTCTATACTAGCCCAAGTCATTCGGCTCGACCTTGGCTCTGCTCGGGCCAATGTCTCTCAATGCAACGTTGCATCTCATCTTGTCATCTCGATCCCCATCGACAGAGTCCATATGTCTTGACGCAATCCCGAGTCTTGGGATGTCGTCGGCCATCATAACTCGCTCAGTCATGCCATCGAGAATTGGCCCAAGTGTCGTTCATCTCATCGGAACTTCCCGAACATCCATCCATCTGGGTTCTATCGAGGCATAGGCCCTCCCGTGCCCATGTCGAGTCATTTACGGATACCGTACCAGATAGCGGGTGTATGTTGTTGGGATTTATGACCTAAAGCCTCGTAATTAATTATTTAGTTTTTAACAATAATTTATATTATTTTATTTGTAATTTAATTGTTATCCATTGTATGAAAATCCAAGGTTATTAATGTAATCTTGAATAGTATGTGGTTGACATACAAGAGGATCGTGTTCAAGTAATAACCTAAAGAGTCTATAGTATATGGATAAGGTTGGGTGCCTTATCCTAGTAACACTATTGATACGGTCCACTCTGTAATTGTTACAAATGATTTGATCCAAATCATTCATGTGGAGACATGTAAGTGAGGGTATCCTATACAATGAGTTTGTATAAGATGGGACCAAGAAATATTTAATCTATCTTTATAAATCCGTTAATTAAGAAAATTAATATTTCACATGATGATCATATGCGACTCGATCTTAATCCTGAGTGAGTTATGAACTCCTGCCTGTGAGGGCTTGTCCTTTAATTTACATGGGTGAGAATGGCTCTTTTAGCCGATTCAATATACCTACTATTTTGGGGACTGGACCAAATAGGGAGCTGGGAACATAATATCATGAGATGGAATTCACTCCTTTCTATATAAGGAAAGTAGATGAGTCGTTCTCTTAAGTACTGATTTTGGGACTTGAACAATGGGGCTCCACCCTCTCATTGGCCCGAGAGGGACTTGGTTTATGATTGGATCATTAGACAAATTTTTCATTAGAGAATTAGTGGTACTTAAGGTGAAAGATGTAATTACAGGGGTAAAACGGACTTTTTGACCCAGCTGTAATTATGAACAACTCATGAAGGATCGACTTGCTTGTAATGATTATATCGATGGACATAACTTGTCCTATAGTGCATAATAGTGCAATTCTAGGTCTATAGTGGAGTGACCTATAGTTAATGAATGAAAATTGTTTAATAAAAGAGTTTAATTAATTAATTTTGTATCATTGGAGCTTATAATCTGTAGGTCCATAAGGTCTCCTTGCTAGCTCATAGTAACGCTAAAAGGTTCAATTTATTTGAAAGAAAATTTGAAGTGTTCAAATTGATATTTAATATATTAGAGTTCATTCCCTTCATATGTAGCAACCTCCAACACGCGGGCTAAGGTGCAATACTGGCACACCCGTACCGTCCGGTACTGTCCTTCGAAAACCCATTTCAAAGGAAGTCGCCCGAGACACTCGTCTCGACATGCTCGCCCACACTGTGACACACGTATGTGCCACAGGGTAGCTCACTTAGGCCACAGGGCCCAGGGGTGGTGGAGAGCTAACACCATGGTACCCCCTATAGTATATTTTGAGCCATTTTCATTCTTCCACGCGTAGACATGATTTTGGTGAACGGTCATATGATGTCGTGCATTGTCCGTCCGGTGTCCGATTGACACCAAACTTGGCGAGCATTCATATTCATATGGATGGAGTTAACTCCCGAACCGCATACCAAAATTCCTTCCGAAACCTCGACTTTTGAGGTTAAAGCCCGAGGCCCTACCCGGCCCTTCAACAAGCCTATCTTTGTCCTTCATGTCTATTCTGATGTCTCTGTCTTGCTTATGTCTCAAATTGTCTTCAATGCCCACTTTGCGTGGTGGTGTGTTGGATGATGCATGGTCCTCCTCGATCTCATCATGGCACTCTTCTATATTGGGCCGCATATGTCCTGGCGTGAGGGTCACAACCTCTTTATAGTATGGTTGTGACATTGAGCACACATTTTTCAATAAATTTTCGTTCATACCATATTCTTCTTTGCTAACTCCTTTAGGCCGCCATGACGTAGGTGACTAAAACGGAGATGCCAGTGTGATGTCTTATCTTCTACGTCAACTCTCAAACACTTTTCTCGTATGCTTCTTAAGTTCAATTTGTACATTCGATTTCTTCCTATCTCGACCCGAGCAACCAAATGCTCTTTCTTATCCTTCAGGTGTAGCAGGCGGTCCTTCAGGAATATCGAGTAACCTTTCTCTATGAGTTGCCCCATACTCAATATGCTGGTCTTGAGGTCTGGTACGTAATAGACATCTTGGATTGACCCCATCACACCATCCTTTTGCAAGAAGTGGATCGTACCTCGACCTTTTACTTCCACCTTTGACGCATCTCCAAATGATACATGACCATCTTCAATCTTTTGCATTTCTTTGAATAGGTGCTCGTAATCGCACATATGGTTGCTTGCCTCTGAGTTGAGGTACCACAGAATGTCGTTGTTGATGTTCTCTTCATCTTGAGCCATCAAGAGAAGATCTTCATCTGTTACGTCTTCCACAGCTAGGTTGGTTGTTCCTTCTACCCTTTTTTGGCTCGACATGCTTTTGCAACGTGTCCCATTCTGCCACAATTGTAACATTTTTCGGAGTTGCAATCATTTGCATAATGACCATATTTTTTACATTTATAGCACTGAATGTTTGATTGGCCACCTCTTCCTTGACTACGTCCTCTTCCAAGCCAATTTGCTTAGCTCAACAGTCTCTTCTCCTACCATAACTATTGCCTTGACCACCTTGACCATTCCCGCAGCTTCCACGATCTCTACCTCGAAAATTATGTGAGTATAGAACTTTTCAAAGCCCTTGTAATCTTCTCAAAGCCCGACTCGTCAACAGCCCAGAACAGCATGTATAATGCTGCCTTATCCTTTGAATGTGCTTCCTTTAGCGCCTTGTTTTGTGCTGCCGTATATCCCGTGCTATCCTTTGGTCCTTCGAAACCGTCTTCGACCACTTCCCATGCGTCTTGCAAATCGAGAAGAGCTTTCATTTGGATGCTCCAACTCTCGTAGTTCGTCTTCGTCAATCGTGGTAGTGGCATTTGTCCCATCATGTTCGCCATCAACTCTGATACCAATTTGTAGAAAATAAATCTGCTCTAATACTAATTTGTAGAAATTAAAAGCTGCTTCGATACCAACTTGTAGAAAATAGACGCTCTCTCTAAAACTAACTCGTTTAGATAACTCTCACGAAACTTTGAAGGGGGTGTCGAGAGGGGAGAGACAAGGAGATAAAGAAATTCTCAAAAGCCTTTTTTGTATTACACCTTCTGTTCTGTTCTTTTTTTTTTTTCGCTCTAACTTTTTCTGGTTCTCAAGCTTATTTCCAACAGGAACAAGGTGCAAAACTCTCAAAAGTTCGATGGAGGAGAATGAGTAGATGCAAATAGGTACTGGAGCCTGGTAGGAAGCCTTCGTTATCTTACATGCACAAGGCCAGATCTTTCATTAAGTGTAGGCATTATAAGCCAGTTCATGGAGGAGCCAACTTATTCACATTGGAAGGCGTTGAAGTGATTCCTACGGTACATCTAAGGAACGGTGTCACTTGGGTTATTCTACTCGAAAACAGAAGATTACAAATTAGTTGGTTACTCTGATAGTGATTGGTGCAAAGACATAGACGATCGAAAAAATACATCGGGTTATGTATTCTTCATGGGCAACACAACATTTACTTGGCTTTCAAAGAAACAACCGATTGTGACACTCTCGACGTGTGAAGCTGAGTATATGGCAGCATCTTGGTGTGTGTGTGTCACGCAATACGGCTTAGAAATTTGTTGAGCAAGATGGAACTAAAGCAACAAGGTGCAGCTGTGATTCAAGTTGACAACAAATCAACAATTGAGTTGGCAAAGAACCCAGTGAACCATAAAAGAATCAAACACATTGACATTCGATTTCATTTTATCTGAGATCATATGAAGGAAGGAAGCGTGGAATTGCTGCATGTGGCAAGTCAGGATCAAGTTGTGGAAATCTTTATAAAACCGTTACTGAAAGTATTTTTCAACAAATACAAGATGATTGACATGACATGACAAATGGTAAGAGCATTTAAGTTTATCGAGGAGTTTTGTTGAAATAAGCTTAAAATGCCAAATGCAGTTAATTTGTTAGGAAAGTTAATTTGAAAAAGTCGGGTGAATGAAAAGGCCCTGAGGCTTTTCTAGGGAATGATGGTAGGGGTTTATAGTCGTTTCTCTAACCATATAAATACCTAATATTTTTCCTATAAAGTCACATAGCAAAAAATAGAAAGCAGAGAAATACAGAGCAATAGAGGAGGTATTTGATAAAATCAGTGTTCATTGTCTCCTTGTCTTTCTCCTCTCGACATCTCCTTCACAAGTACGGAAGTAATACTTTCACAAAGCGGTATCGGAGCGTTCTATCTTTAGTGTGTGTGAGATTACTTCATAGATTAGTGAGTCTTATTTTAACAGTTCTAAGCCTATAAGCATGAAATTTTATTTTCTTAGAGATCTTACAAAAGAAGGCACTGTCAACTTAGTGTTTTTGTGATACTCAAGATCAACTTGTTGATTTGTTGACAAAGCCTCTCAAGTTGGAAGCATTTCAGAAACTGCCTAAAGAGCTTGGTGTATGTGGTATTTCAGACTCAAACTAATTCTTGTAAAAAAGTGAGTCCTATTCTTTTAGACTATTAGTTCTATTATTTGGGACTTTAAGTTTTTGTCGGCTGATATTTTTTTAGGTTCAACTAGTTTAGGGTATTTGTGGTTATATCATTTTGTAAAGGCTATATAATGTCATGCTTAGAATTAATAAAACAACACTTGAGATCCAATTGTTTATGTTCTCTGCTCTAACAATCTGCTGCTGCTGAACTAATCAACAAAATGTAATACAAAGAGAAATAAATCCATCCAAAATCGTTTTAAAATACATTTATAGTTTCTTGATGATCGTCGGAACTCTAACTTCTTGTCCAATTCGACTCGATGTTATCCATGAAAAGTGTACAATATCTTTTTAAGGATAACATATAAAAATTTTAGTATCTAACTCTTATAAAATCTCTTGAATCTAAAGAAAAATTAAAGTAAAAATATCAAAACTCATACCTCTCCTTCTGGATAGATTTGAGTGATTCAAGTACCTAGGTTTGTTCTCCCAAGATAAACTTTTGTATCTAAATCATTGTTGCACAAGTTTCAATTTCCTATTTTCCTTCAAACCCTAACTTCTCTTATTTTCTAAATAACATCTTGTTGTTGTATCCAAACATAAAAATGTTGACTAATCTGACTAACGTTGAACTTCGTATAATGAAATGGTTGAATAATTGAAAAATGAGAAAAGCGAGGGGCGTAAAACAAAAAAAATATGCTGATTTGGCCTGTTCTCCTCAGTCGGAATAGGTAGGCAAATTCCTTCCCTTAGACCGTACTTGAGAGTTTCCTACCTCATACGTCTCAACCGTCAATTCTTTTGTTATCACATATTTTAATGGTTTCAATTTCAACTAATTTACAGCTGATAGTCAACATTTTTTTTTTTCCTTTCTTCCCCCTTACACTGTCCGGTTTATAGTAACTCACATACTACTCATTAGAAAAGGCCAGCCAAAATAACAATTTTGTCATTAAGGTTGACTTTGATTCTTTCTCATTTTTTCACTATTTTTCCTACGATCCTTCTCTTCTCCATTAGCTTCCAATTATTCTTTTAAGGCCCTCAATAAAATTCAAGAAATTTAAATTTAAAAGAAAAATTGAGTAATTAATTCTCGCTAAGACTTAGTGTTCTAGACATCTACTCCTATCAAGGCCAATCTAAGTAATATCAATAGTACACAGTGGTAGATCTAACCATCTAGGTAGCAAATCATACACGTCATCCCACCAATAGAGGTGAGGCATCTAACAAATCAAGGTGATGATAGGTCATTATGGGGTCCTAGAAAGAAATAGAGGTGGTCTTCGCTTGACTACACGCAAAGTAAGCTCAGCTCAGTTCTTTTGTACTTAGTTACATTTTCTTCAAGAAGAACTTAACAATTTTTTTTCTTAGTCGTGTCTTAGGTCTCATCATGTCACGACTTTGACATTTAGACTTCGAATCTTAGAATGTGACTAAAAATACAAAAACAAAAACAAAATAAAATGGGGAAAAGAATTAAATAAAGTTAAAACAAAGAACATTACAATAAAAAAAAATTGAAATCTAATTACAAAATGGTGGTGTTCTAATTTATTACCAATGGGAAATGAGTTTGAGATACAATTAAAAAGCAAAATATAAGAGATTTAAATACAAGATGGACCGATGCATTGGAATGAAACACTTGAAAAAAGAATGGCAAAGAGATGAGTATAAACATCACGAGCAAGAGGAGGAATACGTGTACTTTTTCCTTTGGATCTCATAATTCTTCTGGGTGCCTTAACTTATTTGGGGTATGACAATTCTAGACATAGGTTTTCCTAGGTTCATGACATTTACCGACCAATTAACCTAATAAGACTATCAAGAGAGTGCTTTAGGTTTAGGAATAGAGTATGTGTGGAAAAGAAAGTGGACAACCTGATGGGATCCCCTCTCCTTAAATTCATATGAGAATGACATACCACATATCTATGTAAGCATGGTTTAGGTAATAGACTAATTATCTCAAATTCTTAATGTTTTAAAAAGTAAAAACATTTATTGTATTTTTATCCGTTCCAAATCACACTATATTTCAGTTCATGTTTCAAGGAGCTTAATGTTTTGGTCATGATAGTGAAGTAATGAGAAATGGTGAGGAAGACATGCTGGCTGCCATTAATTGTTGTCAACGCTGATTGTGATCAAGAAAGAAGACCGTGAACATACCAGGAAACTTGCATGTATTTGCATTTTCGTCCTTGGGCTATGTTGGGCCGAAACGCACACGGCTCATGTTCATCCGTGGGCTGGTTCAGAGACACCCGACTCGATTTCAACCCACGTCTTACTTACCCCCCGATTCCAATGACGCGTCGACACCTTCACCTACTCCGATACCTTTCCGTCACCGACGACCCTAATTATTGTTCTTGACTTGGGGTTCTTATCATGATCTATCCTGAGGACCTTAGTCCTTGGATTGTGAAACGTTTGTTATCCTCTAAGGGCCTTAGTACTTGGTGCTTGGTTCTTGGTTCTTGGTTCTTATCCTTAGAACTTGGATCTTGATCTATGTTCTAGTCCTGAATCATTGTCTTGTTCTTGATACTTTCTAGGTTCTTGTTATGTTCCTTATTCATTCTCCAAGACTCTCCCTCTAGAATTTGCGGTACTAGTCATGAACCTGACAACCTGTGTCCAAGTGACACAGTCTTAACCTACGTCCAAGGTTTCATGCATTCCAAGAGACGTAGTCTGAACCCGCATCTTAGGGCTTGTCCTTTTGTATGGTCTGAAAATCTATGCCCAAGGCTTCATACGTTCCAAGCGGCATAGTCTGAAAACCTACATCCAAGCTTCTTACTTTTATTAAAGATCTCATTTTCTATTGTTAGTGTTTTAGGAAATACTTTGATCGAGTTATTTTAAGTTACAATCAATACTTTCTTGACTTCTGACATTCCAAAATTCACTTCATTTTTCATGGTCAATCCTTTGTAATTCTTATTCTTAAAAATCCAAATACGGTTTACGTTGGTGAAACTTGACAAAACAAAAAATATAGAAGTTTTGGAGAACCGACTTATTGTGACGATCTCTTCTTAAGACAATACTTACTTCACCAATCACACCTGTTGAAGAGAAATGAAGAAGTTCTACTTGAATAATTTGTTAAGCAACATTTTTTTTACAGTAAATGAGTAAGAGTGAGGGTTGGTTATGATAGATTGATCAAAGGATACAATAAGGTTACGTATAGAAAACGTTATGGTTACGATAGCCTTATAAAACAATACAATAAGGTTATGTATAGAAAACGTTATATAGTTAAGATATGTTTAATATAACGATACGGTTAGATTGTGTATAGAAAACGATATGGTTACGATAAATTGATAAAATGATAGGGTTAAGTTATGTATAGGAAACGATATGGTTCCGAGAGATTGATAAAACAATATGATTAGCTTATGGATAGAAAAGGATAGGATTAGGATAGCTTGATACAAATATAAAAAATCTCTTATAATTGAATCCCAACTTTACAATGGCAAAGTGTCTTCAAGTCAAGTTTGTAAGCAGTAATATTTTCATTGCAAACAATTCTTACGGGTTGCCTTCCTTGTCAAAAGTTGACCAAAAATAAGAACGCAGTTTTAAAGAGATATTCTTTTCGAAAACTATGTGTTTTTGGTTGACAAGAAACAAACCTTTGTAAATCGCAAGGATAGAGATACAACCAAGGGAGAAAAAAGAAGCCGACAAGAGATGCCCCTATTATAAATAATTAAAATAACAACTTACACAGCAGAGTCCCCTCCATGTTGCATTACTATGTTATAAGTTTCATGTTTAAACTACTCGATAAAAAAAGTAAAATTATTGAAAAGAAAGATGAAATAGAATCAGAAATTGAACAAGCAGAAAGTAGAAGAAACTAAAGACAAAGTCATCAATACGAGAACAATGCACCATTGATTTTGTCCAAGAAAACGTGAGAAAAGGATCGAGAAAAAAGCATTTTATCGATAGTCTCTCGATCTTGGATCTTGATTCAAATCCTTAGTTTTTTTTTTCTTTTCTTATTGGTGTTGTAAACATACAAACTAAAGCTCTAAAGTTAATTACTTGTTATACAAATCACTATAGCTCTTAAGTCAATTACTTGTTATACAAATCAACTTTGTTGGCTTTTATAGCCTTACAAACTAACAAATTTAGAAAGGATAAAATTAGCCAATTCTCCTGATAGAAAAAAACCACCCACTTATTAACTTAGTGGTTCTAACATTCTAGTGAACTTGAGAATGGATTGGTTAAGGAAAAATCATTCTAGCATAAACTGTTACAAGAAAGAAGTGGTGTTTACGCCACCGTCCAACACTAGATTCAAGTTCAAGGGTAAGAGTATGAGAATTAAGCCTAAATTGATGTCAATGATGAAAGTGAAAAAGTTGATTCATCATGAAGCGTGGACTATACTAGCCAGTGTCATGGATGCCAAAAAAGAAGAAACTTCCCTAGCCACAGTGCAAGTTGCAAATGAAATCCCAAACGTATTCCTAGAGGATTCACTAAGAATTCCACCGTCTCTAGGTGTGGACTTCGAAATAGAGTTGGAACCAGGTACCGATCCTATCTATAAGACCCCGTATCGTATAGCGCCAGCTGAACTGAAAGAACTCAAGACATAACTACAAGAGCTATTGGATAAAGGATTTATCAAGCTTAACGTATCTCCGTTGGGTGCGATGGTGCTATTTGTTAAGAAAAAGGATGGGCCGATGTGCTTATGCATGGATTATAGGGAGCTGAACAAGAGAACGGTGAAGAAGAAGTATCCTCCTTCCACACATTGAGGACTTATTTGATTTGGTCAGGGAAGCAACGATGTTCTAAAAAATTGACTTTCAGTTAGGTTACCACCAGATAAAGATAAAAAAGGAAGACGTGTTGAAGACAACATTCAGAATAAGGTATGATCATTATGAGTTTGTAGTTATGTCTTTTGGATTCACTAATGCCTTTACAGTGTTAATGGAGCAAATGAATCGAGTGTTCAAGGAATGTCATAATACTTTTGTCATAATGTTCATAGAAGATATCCCAGTATCCTCGAAAACAGATCAAGAGCACCAGTTGCACTTTAGAAAGGTCCTCTAAGTTGTACGTAAAATTCATCAAATATAAATTTTGGTTATGTGAGGTCTCATTCTTGGGGCATGTTGTATCTGAGAATGGTGTGTTAGTAGATCCTGCTAAGGTGGAAGCAGCCACTAAATGGGCTCGCCCAACCATTGCTGTTATTGAGGTACGTAGTTTTTTAAGTCTAGCAGGTTACTACCGACGCTCTGTACAAAATTTTGCCAAAATAGTCTCACTGCCTATGAAACTGACTAAGAAGGGTATGTCATTCATTTGTATGGACGGAAGATTGCGAGGCAAATTTTTAGGATCTGAAGGATAAGCTGGTGATGCATCAGTATTCACGATGCCCAACGATACAGAAAACTACGTGATTTACAGTGATGCTTCCAAGAAGGGCTTAGGATGTGTGCTAATGCAGTGCGGGAAGGTTATTGCATATGCATCCTGACAACTGAAGGACTATGAAAAGAACTACTCCACGCATGAATTGGAGCTAGCAGTGGTAGTTTTGCGTTAAAGATATGGTAACACTATCTATATGGAGAGAAAACTCAAATCTACAATGACCAGAAAAGCCTAAAGTATTTCTTCACTCATGAGCTGAATATGAGATAACAGAGGTGGTTGGAACTAGTCAAAGATTATGACATCGACATACAGTACGACTCTAGGGAGGCCAATGTTGTTGAAGATATCCTAAGTTGAAAGGACTCATTCATCAACGTTAATCACGAGAGAGCCTCGAGTATAGACAGATTTTGAATAAGCTGGAATAACGGTAGCAATGGAAGGAATTAAAGCCTAGGCTAGCTCAATTAAAAATCCAACCCACACACCAAGAGAGAACCATTGATGTTCAAGTAGGAGTGTTGCACCAAGTAGAAAAGATACTTAATGAGTTGGCGACAGATCTAGTTGATAGATACTCTAAGTCATTCAGTGGCGGATTGTTGTACCCAGGTCGTTTCTGTGTACCGGTAGTAGAAGAGCTAAGAAATGAGATATTAAGCGAGATGCATAACTCCTCGTTCGCCATGCACCCTAGTAGTACCAAGATGTATCAAGACTTAAAGCCACACTTTTGGTGGTGTGGTATGAAGAAGGATATAGCAAAATTTATAAGTAAATGCATCGTATACCAGCAAGTCAAGGCACCTAAACAGAGATCGGCAGGATTATTGTAACCATTCATTGTGTCATAGTGGAAATGGGAGAATATAGTCATGAAATTTATAGTAGGGCTACCAAGAACGTTGAAGGGTTGCACGATCATATGGGTGATTGTGGATAGATTGACAAAGTCAGTGCATTTCCTTGATGGTAAAGCCACCTACACAATTGGGCACAACTGTATATGAAGAAAATTGTTAAACTTCATAGAGTTCTTGTGTCAATTGTATCAGACTCAGACCCACATTTTATGTCGTCATTTTTGGCACAGACTCTAGAAAGCGTTAGGTACTCGCCTAGATTTTAGTACGACGTTCCACCCACGGACAGATGGTCAGATGGAACGTTTGAACCAAATTCTAGATGATATGCTACGTGCCCGTGCATTAGACTTTTTGGGTAGTTGCAATTCAAAATTGCACCTCATAGAATTTGCCTATAATACAGCTTCTAGGCAACGATTGGCGTGGTACCGTATGAGATGTTGTATGGAAAACGATGCACGACTGAATGGAATGTGCTGGGATGAGATAGGGGAATGTGAATTGGGCGTGGAGTGTGAAGGGTATGACCTTGAATGATCCTAGTATATACTACTAGTGCATTGTTCATTAATAACCTTCGATTTACTTGAAACTCATGTCATACCCTATATGGAATACATGTATAGCCTAAGGTAACCTTAAGCATTCCTAAAGGTCTTAACCGTGGTAATCATATGCTAAAAATTCTCAGTATTGGTCATAGGGGCAAAATAGTAATTTTACTACTTAAACCATACTTAAACCATGGCTTAAGCCCTTAGTGTGTTCCAACCGTCATGAAGGGCATGAAAGTTAAGTAGTACCTTAATAGTCATGATTTAAGGTCGTGCATAAAGTTTCAAATCGTTCAGAGGTTATTAAAGTCGTGAACAGTATGGAGGTTATTAAAGTCGTGAACAATATGTGCCATAGTGTAGGAGGATTATGATCATTTTACACAATTTTTTGGTTTTGCTACTTAGCCATATTCAATTACCACCCAATATCATATATGACTTTAACATACCACCATTATGTTCTACTTCAAAATTTCATAGACAGCATTCATTTAGTGGGTTATTTTAATGTTATTTGATTCTAGAGAAAAATGTTCAGTTTGGGCCATTAACACACAATTCTTAGTGTTTTTTTTTTCTACCATTCCTTAGTTCATAGTTAACTCAAAGCTCATTCCTTAGTTCATAGTTAACTCAAGGCTCATGTTAAAATTCAAGTGATTCCTATAAGCATTTCTTAAGGGAAGTCCAAGCTGACTACTCAATAATGTAAATTCCCATTATACGATGTGAGAGATGAAGATGCAGAGGAGAAACGACGAGGGAGACGAACATGAAGAAGAAACGACGAAGAACCAAAGGAAACCGGGGGAAAACGAATGTTAGACGATGATGCAGAGGAGAGAGAAACTCATCATTAAAATTGAGAGAAATTGGGCGAACAAGATAACATCCGACGAATCTGGATCTGGGTCGAACACCACCCGCAGCCCAACTTGCAGCAAACCGAGATCGACCCATTTACCTTAGACCCAAAACATTCGAAGCCCACTCCGTCAATACACCTGCAACCCATGACTACCAAATCCCTAAGGCCCAACAATCAAGTACCGAGGCCTAGTATACACGACCAGCCCAAACATCTATAGCATGTGACCATCGCCCGCGACCTGCACCTCGACCCAAAAATGACCTGCACACGCGTCGGCTCCCCATTGTGCCACATGTCACCATCTGCAGCGAGCAGTCCTTTGACTCTGTCGGCTTAGACGGCTCAGCTAAGTGGCCCTTCATATGTAGACTGTTATGAAATAATATGTGAATACTATATGATGCGATTGATATGCTCTATTTGATGAACTGATATGCTTTATGCTATGTTGTGTTGTAATATGTTATGTTGAAGACATGCTCGAAATTATTATTATAACTGTTATGATACATGATATGATACGTGAATGTTATGGATTGATACATTTAAAAACATGGAAAACGCTATGATATGAATGATATGTGACATGAATGATATGCTATGGTTGACATTAGCATGAAATTCAACTCCGACCTACGCATGAGAATTATGATAAATGTTATGAAAATATGGTATGAAAACGATATGATATGACGAGATGCTAGTAGGGTTGTACTAATGATAATTAAAATGGAAAATTGTTGGGACCTCATGCATCGAGGAATACCCCCTATTCCTTTACGATAGTCGGATGCGTACGCTACTAGGCAAGATAACGTTCATTATGTTTGTCATAATGTTGTCGTGACAGTCGCTAATCCAAACGGGTGTTTGGCATCAACAACTTTCATAGAAGGCTCACTCGACCAGAAAGTGGCCTAGTACGTGTGCGAAGCGACTGGTGGGTCCATACTCACACGTGTGGACCGTGTGTAGGGAAACTAATTACACATCCAAGTTGCCCGTTAGGATAGCTGTCATAGAAAAATAAATTGTTTTGATGGTCTCATATATGAAACTGTATGTGTTTGCATTTAACCCCGATGAAGCGTCGCTTATTGAGTATTTCTTAAAATATTCAAGCCACATGTTACTCTATTCTTTAGGAAACGACAAAGCGCTCCTTTATATATGACAATCACAACTACGAGACTGTGGCACATGCTTAGGATAGTTTCGTATTTAAGTTTTAGTAGACTATAGTGTAGTATAGGTTAGTTGCATTTTTATTTAGTAGCATATATGTTAATATAGTGCATTTCATTTTGTATTGTTTTTCGTTTTATTTCAATTTGTGAGTTTATTTAAAAGCATTAAATTAATCATGCAAGACTAAGGTTAATTTTATTTTAAATTTCACATTTCGTACATGAGTAATTAGTCACCAAAGTTGTTTAGGGAGGTGATCCAAGTCATCGTACAAGGTGGGTCTTTGTTTCATTGTCGGATTTCATATGAAAAACTAGATCAATATTTTAAGCCATTGCAAATGGTCCTAAAGACTAGTCTCTTACACATGGGTAGAGTGCTTAATGTCTCTTTATACCGATTAGAGTCAAGCAAGATGATCCTGCTCATATGTTGCATGTGTTTGCATTTCTAACCTCAAGAGTGAGTGACTTACCAAGTATTTCATAAAATACTCAAGCCAAGTACTACCTACATTTTTCAGGTAAAGGTCAGGCGCCAATGTACGATTGACGGTGGAGCTGAGAACACCATGAAAGTTAAAGAGGGGACATTTTTAGTAGTTTACGTTATTTGGTTGATTCAAGTTAACGCATTGAACATCGTTTTAATTAGATTCGTTTTGAATTCAGTTACGGAAGGTTTTGTTTTCAGAGATAGGTTTGTTTTAGATTTTCGGACCTTTATGAAAGACTTTGTTGTGTTTTCCAAGGTTATTTATGATGAGCTTCTGCGTAATGATTTATGTATGCATGGGTAACGTCACTAATTAGGTTAAGAAAATTAGAGACGTTACATATCGTGTCGAAAGAGAATATTTTTGTGGACTCGGTCAAAATTGAGGTAGTTATGAAGGTTCGGACCAACCATCATCACTGCAGATCAAGAGCTTTCTAGGATTGACAGGCTACTACATAAGGTTCATAAAGGACTATTCCAAAATACCAGCAACGGTTGCCCAGCTCAATAAAGAAAGGGTAAGACTTTCACTTTGGCATCAACAGGTGAGAAAAGCTTCATAAAGTTTAAGGACAAGTTGGTAACAGCTCTAGTTCTCACACAATCAGATAACTCAGAGAACTTTGTTATCTATAGCGATGCTTCAAGAAGAGGCCTAAGGTGTTGTAAGGACTCGGCTGACTCAATGACTCCAAAAAGGTGCGTAAATTTTTTGCGAAGTAAAACAAACCAAATTTAAAACATAACATACATTATATTAAATAAATTTTATTCAAAGTATTTAAAACACAACCCAATAGTTAAATTACAAAATAAGGAACAACACAAGACATTTTAAAACAAAAGGGTTGAGGACGACTGGTGAGGTTTGTCTATGACACCTACTCCAAAGATCGCTCCCGACATCGACTAGCTTCTTATTACCTGAAAAAAAAATGGAGAATAAGGAATGAGTACAAAGACTCGATAAACATCTTATTCGTGTCCTTGATATGCTAGGGTACCACACTCTTTCTTTTCTTGTTCTTGTTTTTGTCGTAAGTACTTAGGCCCTCTAATTCTTGTTCTTGACTAGTGGGTTCTTATCATGTTCTATCCCGAGGACCTTGGTCCTTAGATTCTGAAACTCTGGTTATTCTCTAAGGGCCTTAGTATTATGGTTCTTGGTTCTTGGTTCTTGTCCTTATAACTAGGATCTTGATCCATGTTCTGGTCCTTGATCTTTCTCTTATTCTTGGTTCTTTCTAGGTTCTTGTTCTGTTTCTTCATTCGTTCTCTAAGAAATTCCCCTTAAGATTTACGGTACTAGACATAAACCTGTCAACTTGTGTTCGAGGCTTCATGCGTTTCAAGTGACATAGTCTTAATACCTACGCCCATGCCTTCATGTGTTCCAAGAAATGTAGTCTAAGTCATGAACATGATGTATCGTGGGAGGTCTTAGGAGGTTCTTGATTCTTAGCTAAGGTAACTTACTCTTTTCTTGTTCCATTGTGGCCCTAGATTCTTCCCCATTATAGACCATAAAGGTCATGTGATCGATGCATGCATGAACAGGGCATAGACCATAAAGGTCACGTGATTGATGCATGCATGAACGCCGCATAGACCATAAAGGTCACGTGATCGGTGCATACATAGACATGGCATCCTGCAAATCATTAGGTACCCATAACATGGTGTAGGGCATCTCATCTAGGCGAGGGAAACATGAGGCCAAACATGACATCCTGCAAAGGAAACATGGTGTAGGACATCCCACCTAGAAGAGGAAATATGGCCTCTGGAAGCACTGCGTTGTGGGAGGTCATGAGTCACAATTGGACATGCTTAGAGTATTACCTAGTATTCTTGAGCTTCTGAGTTTGAGGACCTTGGTCCTTTATCCTTGAGTGTATCTAGTATTCTTCTTACTTTGGTAGTTGTAGAGCTTGAATGGTATTGTTCTTTAATCATATGAACCAACCATAATAACTAGCGTTAGTTATTCTAGAAAGTCATAGATTCATAATGGATTCTTTAAACAGTTCTAGAAGGATCTTGAATCTTGAGGTGCTTCCTTTAGGCGTTTTCTTAAGTTCTATCTTGGTTTAGGTTCCAAACTTGTTTCAATCAACTTTAAATCTTGAACTTATCCTCATGTTATTTAGAATAGGCCATATAGAAAATAGTTGGAAATTTGGAGCATGTCTAGACCTTGAGCTAGGATATGTCTTCTTGTTTGTTTTCAGGAACTAAACCCCAAAGGTTGTCATGTCATGTATAGTATTTTAGTCCTAAAAACTCTCCAAAATTAACCTTTAATTTTCTCCTCATGAGTGTATGAGTGGTGTCATCATAATTGTGGCATCCTGTTGGCAAATTGTGATTGGAGCCAAGTTAATATCAACCACAAAACTAGAGCAAATTTAATATCAATTAAGGATTCTCGGCTACTACGAAAGTATCTCCTAATTCACGCCTAGAGCAAAGTTAAATAGGGCACAACCAAAGATCACATTATGGAATGTAATTGGTATTTACCACTTGTTGCACTCTTATCTCCTTTTTCTCCAACAAAGATATACTCCTATCAATCTACTCGAACTTATAGGCCTACTATTAGGGGTACATGGGTCGGTTGGGTTAGGTTGGGTTAGGTTGATTGAGGGAAGTTTTTGGACCAACTTAAAAAAATTTACAACTCAACCCTTTATGTTCGAGTTCAGTTGTCGAGTTGTTAAAAAAAATTAATTTTTTGTTAAAAAAATTATCCACAATTTATAATTATTTGATACAAAATTAGTGTAACACCTAAAAATTCAAATTGTAAAGGAGGTAGTTTATGCTGGGTTGTAAGAGGTTGAAAAACAAGAAATAAGAAAAATTGGAAAAAGAAAATGAGAAAAATGGAATTTTTCAATTTTTATCAAACTTCGAGGATTCTAGCATTTTACCTAGTAAGATTATCAAGGTAGAAGGGAAAAATGGTCCAGAAGGGATCAAGAATTTTTGGGAAAATTCTGGATATTTAAAAAAAAATAATGTTAAAAGTAAATTTTTTAAAAATTCAAATTACCAAAATGCTCCTAGATGAATGGATAATTACAGGAATGCCAAATTAAACAGAATCAAAGTGTCTACCATAACCATCTGCACTTGACTTTTTTGTTCTTATCAATGATTGAAGATAAGAAAAATGACGAGGATTCCAATTTCCGTCACACTTCCAAACTCAAATTTCAATCATTATATTTCTTCTAAAATTGGATAGGATCTACAACACTAAAAGCTCATCACATCCAACGGCTAGAATTCAAAATCAAGGTTCGTAAGGCCCTAATCGGAGTCGAGAATTTTTGCTATTGATTCAAAAAACACAAGAATGGAATTGTGGCTATTCTGGACGTTCAATGGCGATGGATCATTTATCTATATATTATGAAGTGGGGGCAACTCATAGGAACAAGAAACGAGCTCAATCGAGAGTTATGAGCCTTTAAATTTTAGATATAGGGTTCTCAAAATTACTCCAAGTTTAGAAGCTACCGTCCATCTTTCTTTCTCAAACTTGTTCCTACACATTTCAAAGAGAATTACCCATAGGTTTGGTGTAGGAAGGAAGATTCAAAAACCCCTATTCTATTCCCCAACTCTTTCCGCCTAAAGGAACTCAAAGGAATGCTCAAAATCCAATCCAAGGCTATAGCCACATTCGTCGGACAAATCCTATCCCAATTGATTTCTATACACTTAAGGATCATTTTCGAAGAAGGCCGCGAAGGGAGACGACCTAAGAAACGAGCGTACTCGAAGAAATTCGATATCGGATAAGATTTGGGGAAGAAATTCAAATACTTGTTTACGGCCCTTAATACCCAAAATTGACGATTCTAATAGTTTGAGGGGACTAAATAGAGTATGTTTGAGGAAGGAGTCGAGACCTAATACAACCTAGTTCAGCTATCCAATAGAAGAGAAAAACTTGTTTTGGGTTGAGTTGCAGAGGGAAGGATTGACTTTTTTTGTTCTTATCAATGATGATAGATCAGAAAAATGACAAGGATTCACATTTCCATCACCCTTCCAAACTCAAATTTCAACGTTAGATTTCTTCTAAAATTGGATATGATCTACAACATTAACAGCTCATCACATCCAACGGCTAAAATTCAAAATCAAGGTTCGTACAGTCCTAGTCGGAGTAGAGAATTTTTGCTATTGATCCAAAAATGCAAGAATAGAATTGTGGCTATTCTGGACGTTTCAATGGTGATGGATCATCTATCTATATATTATGAAGTTGGGGCAACTCATAGGAACAAGAAATGAGCTCAATCGAGAGTTATGAGCATTTAGATTTTGGGTATAGAGTTCTCGGAATTACTCCAAGTTTAGAAGCTATAGTCTATCTTTCTTTCTCAAACTTGTTCCTACACGTTCCAAAGAGAATTACCAGAGGTTTGGTGAAGGAAGGAAGATTCAAAACACCCCTATCCTATTCCCCAACTCTGTCCGCCATTAAAGGAACTCAAAAGAATGCTCAAAATCCAATCCAAGGCTATAGCCACATTCGTCGGAAAAATCCTATCCAATTGATTTCTATACACTTAAGGACCATTTTCAAAGAAGGCCGCAAAGGGAGACGACCTTAGAAATGAGCATACTCGAAGAAATTCGATATCGGACAAGATTTGGGGAAGAAATTCAAATTCTTGTTTACGGCTCTTAATACCCAAAATTGATGATTCCAATAGTTTGAGGGGACTAAATAGAGTATGTTTGATGAAGGAGTCGAGGCCTAATACAACCTAGTTCAAGCTATCCAGTAGAAGAGAAAAACGTGTTTTGGGTTGAGTTGCAGAGGGAAGGATTGACTTTTTTTGTTCTTATCAATGATGATAGATAAGAAAAATGACAAGGATTCACATTTCCATCACCCTTCCAAACTCAAATTTCAACGTTAGATTTCTTCTAAAATTGGATATGATCTACAACATTAACAGCTCATCACATCCAACGGCTAAAATTCAAAATCAAGGTTCGTACAGTCCTAGTCGGAGTAGAGAATTTTTGCTATTGATCCAAAAATGCAAGAATAGAATTGTGGCTATTCTGGACGTTTCAATGGTGATGGATCATCTATCTATATATTATGAAGTTGGGGCAACTCATAGGAACAAGAAATGAGCTCAATCGAGAGTTATGAGCATTTAGATTTTGGGTATAGAGTTCTCGGAATTACTCCAAGTTTAGAAGCTATAGTCTATCTTTCTTTCTCAAACTTGTTCCTACACGTTCCAAAGAGAATTACCAGAGGTTTGGTGAAGGAAGGAAGATTCAAAACACCCCTATCCTATTCCCCAACTCTGTCCGCCATTAAAGGAACTCAAAAGAATGCTCAAAATCCAATCCAAGGCTATAGCCACATTCGTCGGAAAAATCCTATCCAATTGATTTCTATACACTTAAGGACCATTTTCAAAGAAGGCCGCAAAGGGAGACGACCTTAGAAATGAGCATACTCGAAGAAATTCGATATCGGACAAGATTTGGGGAAGAAATTCAAATTCTTGTTTACGGCTCTTAATACCCAAAATTGATGATTCCAATAGTTTGAGGGGACTAAATAGAGTATGTTTGATGAAGGAGTCGAGGCCTAATACAACCTAGTTCAAGCTATCCAGTAGAAGAGAAAAACGTGTTTTGAGTAGAAGAGAAAAACGTGTTTTGAGTTGAGTTGCCAAGGGAAGGAACTCAAAATTGGCCATAACCATGCCTAGACATCTTGTAAGAATTATCCCTTTAGAGGGAAGTATAAGGAAGATCTTTGGTGAAGTATAAGGTTGATAGCGCTTGCATCGTCGTAACCAATAACAAAATCTCTTGGGTTTACTCCAGTGACAAAATAAGTTTTTCCCCGACTTTGGATGCTTGTAACTTACATTGTGCTTCATGAGCAAGTGAGATATCTATCCCAAACTCTTCCTTGACAATTTATCTTTAAGCTTCATTTAGAAATCGAGGGGAGAAACGCTCTGGAATGGGCTGGCGGACTCTGTTTTCAAACACAGAGCACTACCACGCACCGTCTCCTTCCCCTGAGGGAGGAAGAAGACGATAACGTGGTTGTCAACTAAATCGGCCACATCAACCCTAAAACCCAACTTCTTTGGGTTTTCATCAAATTAAAACTCTTTCTAGATGGTTCTCACACAATTCTCGATTGTTTCAAAAACTAGGCTCAATTAGGAAGCTACTATAGAAAATTTGGAGGAAAACGAGTGCTGGAAGCTCAAGAAACAGGATCCTGAACATCGGACAAGAGGTAAGTAACCACCTAAAAATTTTCTTAACAAATACTTGTAGGAATCGCTTGGATTCCTATATGAGCCTTAAACCAAGTATGAATTAAGGTTATATGAAAGAAAAATCTGAAGAACCGTGAGTTAAGACCTCGAACCAATCAAATTGCTCAAGATTTAGGTAACATTAAAATAACCTGCTAAATGAATTCCACTACTTATAAAATTTTACGGTGTATATTATAGGATGTTGAGGTTATGTATGAAATTTGGTGGTCCTTGGATAAAGTTAAGTAGAAAACTGTGCAAAATGATCATAATGCCCCCAAGGAAGACTATCTACTGACAAGCCCTAAATGACCTCCAAATATTATCAAACGTTGTATGAATCGAGATTGTTTAGGAGTCATTCGGAAACATTAAGTAGCGAAACCAAGATATGGAGAAAAACGTTCATCACGATCCATACAACTTTACCTCCAAGGATGTCCAACAAGGTATCCATGAAATAAGAGATTCCCCACATGTATCCTTAGTAGCTAATAAGATTCTACGTAGCTAATAAGATTCTACGTGCACAAAATCTTGTTGGGCTATTCCTAAGAAGAACTTTTAAGTTCCAAGCTTGACCCAAGACATTAGGCATAAAACCTAGGATCACCAAGAATTCAAGAAAACACCTAGGTTAATGCAAATAACATGCTTAACAAGTTGCTAGGATTCATGCCCGAAGTAACTACTATCTCCTATCATGAGGTGTACCACAAGGCCCCTATTCCTCTTTAGGTGGATGCCAAGCTATATGTACCATGAGCAGGATGCCATGATGGGCCTATTATTTCTCCCACCTAAATGAAATGCCTACATCACAATTTGCCAGCAGAATGCTACAATTATGACGACACCACCTATGCACTCATAAAGAGAAAAATAAGGGTTACTTTGGATACTGATTTTCTGGGCTAAAATACGATGCATGACATGATAACCCCTAAGGTTTAGTACCTGAAAACGAAACAAGTCGTATCCTAGTTCAACGTCACGATTAAGAGTTATTGAAGTAGTCTATTACATATCTAACTTTTTTCAATTCACTTTTAAAATTATTGAAGTAGTCTATTATATGATCTAAGTTTAATTTATTATATGTTATAAGTTGTTTTGATTTTAATATAATTATGATTTTGAATTATATGTACCAAGTTTGAGTGTATTTTATTTTGTTATATTATTGTCTTTAATATAACAAAACTTGTTATAGGGATAATACACAATGGGCCGCAACCAAAGGATTATTATTGTACACCAAGATCATGGTGGCATCGTATAGAGGGAAGTTAGGGATCTTGGAGCCCATGTGGGTCTTTGTCACCTTCTACCCTCTGGTTGCCCTTCTTAAACAACAATGTTTTGCTCAGTGATGTTTGTGAAAGAGGTGGCGCCCCATTAACAAAATTTGTGATTATATACATATTACATATACACGTGTGTGTATGTGCATATATATGTATATATGTGTATATATATATGTATATATATATATATATATATATATATATAACACGCGCACAATAAAGTTAGAGATGTCAATGGGACGAAAATAAATAACATCCCGCTACCAGTTTCATTCTCCATTCTTTTAGATTTTTTCATTTACTTCTATCTAGATTGGATTACTGAGTCATTTTTTTTTATTTATTATTATTTTAAAAATAGTTAACTTAAAAGTTAATATAAATTTTATTTTAAAAAATGGTAAAAAAAATCTAATAAATCAATTTATTTCTTAATTAATTTATTTTTTAATTTAATTTTATATATACGAATATATATATATATATATATATATAATTTGAAAGCTATTCTTATTTTTAATCTTTAAATTTAAAATATATCTTAACCACATATTCTTCTATATAATTATTGAAAATATTATTTTTCTTTATATCATATTTGAAAATTTTTGATTTATCTATCTAAAATATTTAAAATATAATTATTCTAATTATGAAAATATTCTTTTTCTTTATAGAAAGATTTTTAGTTATTTTTTCTTTGTATCATATTTGAAATTTTTTTATTTATCTATCTAAAATATTTCTTTAAAATACTTTTAAAAACCATTCCATTTTTAGCTTGCTTTGTATATTTTTTTAGAAAGACAATACTATAGTTTTTGAATTTTTAAAAAATGAAAGGGTGGTTTTTAAAAGCATTTTAAAAGTTAAAAAGAATGGTTTTTGAATTTTTTTCAAAGTTTAAAAAGATTTTTTAAACAAAAAAAAATTTGTTTAAACTTTCAAATTTTAAAAAAATTTAAAGATATCTTTTTATATTTTATTTAATTTAAAATTGTTATTAAAAAGTTTAAAGATAGCAAAGTTTAAGATTTTTTTTTTATTAATTTAGACTTATTTATTTATTAGAAATAGACAATTCTAAAATTATATGCATTTATTTATGTTTTTAGGAATAGAAATTTACCGAGTGCACAAAAAAACTGAAAATGTAAGATAAGTTCAAAAAATAAATTGGATAAGATGTAAATAAACAAATAAAAAACAAAGGTAAATGTTAATTTTCCCCCTTTTACTACTTTCATTTTAGGGTTTGAAGATAAAAAGGAGGGAGAAACAATCGAAAATGGCTCGAGTTCACTTCATGTTCAGAATTCTGCACAAGATGTTAGGATTTATGCCTTAAAGTATCATACTTAATTATTTATTTTAGTAATAGTTTTTATTATTTTATTTATAATTTAATATTATCTATGGTACGAAAGTTCAAGGTTATTAATGTAATTTTGAAGAATATGTGGTTGACATACAAGAGAGTCGTGTTTAAGTAATAACCTAAAGGGTATATAGTATATGGATAAAGTTGGGTGTCTTATCTTGCTAACACAATTCATACGACCCACTATGTAATTGTTACAAATGAATTGATTTAAATCGTTCATGTGAAGACATGTGAGTGGGGTATCATATACCATCAGTTTGTATAAAACTGGACCAAGAAATATTTTATCTTTCTTTATCAATTCGTTAATTGAGAAGATTAATATTTCACATGATGATCATAGGTAAGTTATGAATTCCTGCCTGTGAGTGTTTGTCCTTTAATTTGCAAGGGTGAGAACGACTCTTGTATTATAACCGATTCAATATGTCTACCATTTTGGGGACTTTGACCAAATAGGGAGATGAGAACATAATATCATGAGATGAAATTCACCCGTTTCCATATAAGGAAAGTAGATGAGTTGTTATACTAAGTACAGATTTCAGGACTTGAACAATGCGACCTCACCCTCTCATTGGTCTAAGAGGAACTTGGTTTATGATTGGATTATGAACAAATTGTTCATTAAAGAATTAGTGGGACTAGAAGTGAAAGATGTAATTAAAGGGGTAAAATAGACTTTTAACCCATAATTATAAACAACTCGTGAAGGATTTACTTGTTTGTAATGATTGTATCAATAGACATGTTCTACCATGCATAAGAATGCAAGTGGAGGGACATATAGTTGATAAATGAAATTTGTTAATTAAAAATTTTATTAATTAATTTTGTATAATTGGAACTGTATACCTAAGGTCCCCTCGTTAGCTGATACTAACACTAAAAGTTCCCTCGTTAGCTGATACTAACCCTAAAAGTTCCATTTAAAGGATAGAAAAATTTGAAAGTTTCAAATTAATATTTAATATATTAAATATGTTAAAATAAATTGAATATATATATATATATATAAATTTGAAGAGTTTAAATTAATATTTTCAAAAGGCTTTAAGTACTTACGACACAAACAAGAACAAGATAAAAAATGTAGTACCTAACATATCAAAGAAATGATTAAGAGTACAAGTAGGCTACTTACGGAGTCTTTGTACTCACTCCATATTTTCCATGTTTTTTTTAGGTAAATAAGAAGTTGGTCCAGGTCAAAAGCAGACTTTAGAGCACGTGCTATAGACAAGCCTCACCCGTCGTCCTCAATCCCTTTTGTTTTTAAGTATTTTGTGTCCATTCCTTATTTTGTGTTTTAGCCACTTATGTATAAACTATATTTTGATATAATATAAATATATTGTATATTATGTTTTGAATTCTCTTTGTTTTATTTTGCTAAAAATTTGCCTGCCTTTTTACACCATCGAGTCAAGCCTCGAAGTCGCTCTATGACAGTTAAGTTGGCTAGATAATGACCTAGGTCAAGATGACTCAAATAGACTAAACATCTAAGGATCTTGACCGACGGTCAGAGGGTCTAGACCCTAGTTCTCTTAGACTAAGAAAGATTAAGGAGTTGGAGAATAGCTTGGAGCCAAAGGTCCACATTAAACTACCTTGCCACCCTAAAAATTTAATAGACCTATTCAGTTTCCAGATATGACTAAGGTGAAACTTCCATTATGGATTACGTGCTTAGGTGATCGATAAGAATATCTCCCTAACAAAATATGCATGAGAGAACTCGGTTAAGATTAGGGTGCTATAGCTAGTGCGATTCACATGTTGACCCAGGTTAGTATGTGTCCAATAGACCTTGCACCCAAAGATCGTGACAATGAGAGGTTTAGACCTATGTGCACCCAGAGATTGGTTTAACCTGAGAAGCTAGCCCCAAATGTTCTTAAATGAGAGATGAGATTTAAACCACCTAAACACTCCTAAGAACCTTGTAGACCTCCACGACATCTAGGATGACAAAGGTACCTTTCTAGGCTAATAATATTCGGTACTATGTCTGAGGAGCTTCCACTTCGATATGATACCATTGAGTTAGGTGTGAGCTGGTTAGAGACGTGTGACTCAATGGTTTCATAGATTGCCCTGCATAGTGGATCTATTTTGTAGTTGGGCGTTGACCATGTGGGTAGTCAGTGGTTACCTTGCATGAAGGATATGTCCTGTGGATGGGTGTTGATCATACGAGTAGGCAGGGGAGCTGGTACGTACCAGGGGTCGCACTACATAACCTGTGGGGTGGGTTTGCCAACTAACCTCCGCAGACTAGCTGTAACAACCAAATAAATAAATAATTATAATAATAAATAAAGGAAAAAAAAAAAGAAAATTGTCCCACATTCTTCCTTTCCCAAGTTTTTGTTTTCAGACATTAGGTCATGCAAGGACTCTACGAGGGATCGAACCTCAAAGCCTCTGGTTTTGTAATATTAGGTCATGCACCGACTCTATTAGGTATCAACCCCAAAGTCTTTTGTTTTGTAGACCAACACCTTATCCATGAGAGTTCTATGTTATTATCAACTTCTCATATTTTCCAATATATATATATATATTTTTTTTACGTTGAGAGACTTGTTAAATGTGTCAAAGAAAGAGAGACTCGGTAGGTTTTGTTTGTTTTAATCCTATTGCAATTAGTGTTGCCATCGTATATTTGCTTTGGTTTTAATGTTTTTGTACTAGGAGTCTTTAAAGATTTATTTACATAAGTTCAATCGGAATTGGTTACTGTATTTTAGATTCTTAATGTTCAAATATGGATTTATATTCACTTCCTGATACTCTTCTCTATTTATGATTGTTTTGAATTTTAATGTGATTTTGATAGGAGAAGATGTAGAGATGCGGAGATACTCGATTTGATTCGATTCTAAGTTTGATCTTAATTTGAATGATGAGAGTTTTGTTATTATGGTTCGAACTAACTGATCTGAGAATCTCATAATAACATTTTATAAATTTTGTTGTTCACAACATAATTTGTAATCACATCTTATCTTAAATGTTGTTTTTCTACCATGGTAGCTGAAAAGTTTGTAAAAGTATACTCCACAATTGGATGACAGAGAACTTACAATACAAAGTGTGGATGACAGAGAACTTACAATACAAAGTCTTGACATGATAGCGGCTCTCATATGTTGAACAACAATGCAAAAGTGGAGAATACTTTATCTCGATTCCCAAATCTATAGTACCTTTTAAGTATCTCAACACTCTTTTTTAGCTTGCAAATGCAACTCTGTTGGACTTGCCATAAATCTGCTCATTAGAGACACTACATACGTTAAATCTGGCCTTGTTACAGTTAGATACATAAGGCTTCCAATCAATTGTTTATGCATGGTAGCATTGATCTTGGCTTCTTTTTCATCCTTTGTCGGTCTAACCCTAGGAACAATAAGGTTTTTCACACTTACTTTTTTCCATCCTAAACTTCTCCAAAGCTTCTTTTGCATAATTTCTTTGATTAATATAAATGCCTTCAAGATTATGTAAAACCTTTCCACTAAGAAAATATTTCATTTTTTCTAAATCAGTCATTTCAAATTCAGGTTTCATAGAATTCTTGAACTTAACAAACATGTTCTCATCATTACCAGTAAAACTTAGATCGTCAACATATAGACTAACAATCAAAATTTTACCTCCATATCCTGTTTGTATGAATAAAGTATGGTCACAGTTGCATCTCTCAAATCCTTCTTTGAAAAAATGTGCTTAAATTCGACTGTACCATGCACGTGGGGCTTGTTTAAGGCCATATAATACCTTCTTCAATTTGTATGGCTTGTATTCTTGATCTTTTTTCTCATAATCTTGTTGTTGCTCAACAAAGGCGGCTTCTTTTAATTCTTCATATAAGAAAGCACTTTTCACGTCAAGCTGATACACGTTCCAACTATTTTAAGCTGCTAAAGCAATTATGATTCGAATAGCATCCCACCTAACCACAGGTGCAAACACCTCGGTATAGTCTACATTATGTTGTTGTGCATAACCTTTTACTACCAACCTCGCCTTATACTTCTCAACTTCGCCATTTTCGTTGAGTTTGGTTTTGAAAACCCACTTTACTCCAATCTTCTTCATTCCTTTAGGAAAATTTGTTAACTCCCAACTGTCATTTCGTTCGATGACTTCTATCTCCAAGTCCGTTGCAGCTCTCCATGTTGAACTTTGAACAGCTTCTTCAAAGGTAGTCGAATATGTAGTTGAGGATAATAAAACTACATTGTTGTGCTCAGCTTCTTCAGAAAATTCTCCCCCGCTCACATAATCTTCCATCCATAATGGTGCTCTTCTATTCCTCACTTCGGGAGTGCTTTCTTCCTATATTGAGGAATTTGATTCAGATGACTCATTGGAAGATATACTAACTTCCCGTTCTTCTTCTACTATCGTCTCCTTTTTAGATTCTTCCTCACTTTGGTCATGTTCGTCTCCTTCTGTAATACTATCTTCCCATTCGAGGGTATCAAGTCTAGCTTCTTCATTAGTTTTCCCCCAATTCCAACATCTGTTTTATTCAAAAAGTTTTTCTCTCCCTATTCAACTGTCCATCCAAGAGCATTTGGCTTCATCGTACTTTTTGTTTTTTCATTTTTTTTTGGCTATGGACAACTAAGAGAAATATTATCTTCCAGCCCCAAAAAAGAGGAGAATCACTTTTGCCAGCTTCACATCTCTTCTTACAACTATCTTCTTGGACACTGGATCATAGAGTCTATATGGTTTAGACTCTTCACTCATCCCTAGCAGCACACACTGAAAACTTTTATTATCTAACTTCTTTCTCCTACCGTCTGATACATGAACATGCCCAATGCATCAAAAAACATGAAAGTCAACATTAGGTTTTACACCACTCCAAGCCTCCTCAGGAGTCATATTTTTTACTACCACTGTAGGACTTCTGCTGCGTGCATTGTTCAGTTTACTGCTTCTGGCCAGAAATTCTTTGGAACTTGCTCCTCTGATAATATACTTCTAACCATGTTCATAATTGTTCAGTTCTTGCGCTCAGCTGCACCATTTTGTTGGGGAGTGTAGGGTGCAGTAAGTTGTCTACTAATACCATTAATTTTACAAAGGTTGTTGAACTCGTGAGAGGTGAACTCTCCACCCCTGTCTCTACTAGACAATGAATAAAATCTCCAGTCTCTTTCTCAACAAGATTTTTGAAATTCTTGAAGATAGTAAAGACTTTACTCTTTTCAGCAAGAAAATATATCCACACCTTGCGGCTGTAATCATCAATAAAACTTATAAAATACTTCTTCTTACTGTTGGAAAGAGGATTGATGAATCCACAGATGTCTGCATGTACCAGTTGCAACATTTGTGTTTCTCTCCATAAACTTCTCTTTGGAAATGCATCCCTATGTTGGTTTCCCACCATGAAATCAGTGCATATTTTAGACGATGCTTTCAATTGGGGTAACCCTCTCACCATTTTTGTATGTTGCAATGTTCTCAAACTTTTAAAGCCTAGGTGACCATATCTGTGGTGCCAAAGATGAGTGTTGTCTTCTATAATTGTTTGGAAGCAAGTGGCGGCTTGTGGCATGATTCTTGCAAGTAATATGAACATCCTATTTGCATTGTTGTTTACATGTAAGCCCCTTCTTGGGATGATAGATTTTGCATTCTCCATGTTGTATAAAAATAGATACACCTCTTTCTTGAAATTTTCCAAGACTTAAGAGATTGTTTTTCAACTTAGGTATATAGAAAACATCAGTGATTACCTAAATGACTCCATCAACTTGCAATCTAATGTTTCCTTTTCCCAACACCGCCATCTTGAAACTATTTCCAAGCTTCATAGATTGTTGGAATTCCTCGTCAAAATCTGAGAACCATTCCTTGTTTGCACACATATGATTGCTACACCCCGAATCAAGGAACCAAACATCTTCCCTCCTTAATTGATTGAGCTCCACATATGACATCAATAAGATTTCTTCTTCATCCTCAGACTCTGCATCATTTGCTTCCTTTTCCCATTGAGGGCACTCATATCTAAAGTGTCCTAACTGATGACACTTATAACACTCAACTGTAGTTTTGTCGAATGGATGTCTACCTCTTCCTCTTCCTTTACCTCTTCCTCGAAAAACTCCATGAGCTCGACCAACTCCTCTTCCACAGAATCTATTATCATATGTCACCTTTAGTGCTTGTTCATCACCTACACGTCCATTCAGTCTTTGCTCATGTACCAGCAAGTTGCTTTGCAATTCATCGATTGTTAAAGTGTCTAAGTTATTAAACTCTTCAATCGAACATATAACATAGTGTAATG
>NW_019268577.1:1051334-1060975 GCF_002738365.1 Cucurbita moschata
AAAAAAAAAAAAAAAAAAAAAGATGGTCGTCGGCAGAGCCGAAAACTCTGGCGAATGCCAGAGTTTTCGCTCGCACACGACCCACAAAGGGCGGCCGAGGGTTGGGATGCCACAAATCGCGTCCCCGACCTTCAGCCACCCTGAAAGAACCTGCAAGGAGACGAAAACGGTGAGGAAAAAGGAGAGAGAACAGAAAATTGACGGAACTCCAGCGAAGCCGAACCGTATGAATCGATGTCGAAAACTCCCATTTCACACCACAAAAGTAATCCCAGAACCCTTTACACACATGAGGAGTAGGTTTTAGATGAATCCCGTACGCTGAACACCGTCGGCAAGGAAGACGGAATGGCGGACTTCCGAGCTTCTCCAGATCCGGGAGTGCGAGGCCCTTACCAATGAAATCTGTACCAAAAACGGGGTTAGGGTGAAGGATAAGCTCGGGAACGGGGGAAAAAAGAGGGAAAAAGGACGTCAGGACGACGTTGTCGAGGAGAGAGTGAGATTGCCGGAAAAGCACGCAGGCAGTCGGGCGAAGAGGACGAAGTCTGACCCGAGATTCGGATCCAAAAACCCGAACCGAACCCCGTCCCTTCGGTCAGCCCAGAACCCACGTTACCCGCAGCCCAAACACCTGGCCTTAACCCGCAAGCCAGCCCATCACCGCGCGGCCCGTCACTCGCGTTCGGCCCCAGACCCGCGAGCGACCCGTTAACCCGCGCCTCGACCCGAGACGCCTGCACAGGCGTCGCTCTCTGATTGTGCCACGTGTCACGTCTGCAGCGCGGCTCCTCTCGGCTCAGGCGGCTTCATCGGCTTGGCGGCGGCTCCTCGGCTTCGGCGACTTATTCGGCTCAGGAAACCTGTTTGTACAAAATGTTTTGATGTTGGAATATTGAGGTTGTGCAAAACCTAAATTGGTATGGTGCAGTGAAGATGCTCATGGTCGTTTGAGAGTGAAATTCTTGGTTGACTAGATCAGTCTCCGAGTGGGAGAATTGTTAGGTTATGGAGCCTGATGCTTATTTATAGTTTGGTCAACGGTTATATTTGGTAAACCTATATTTGGTAAAGCTATATCCGGTAAAGCTATATATGGTAAATAGCTATATATAGTAGATAGTTAAATCATGTAAAACTATATATAGTAAATAGCTATATATAGTAGATGTTAAATCTGGTAAAGCTATATATAGTAAACTGAACTATATATATATCTCGTCCGGTAGAGCTTTGAAAATGTACTTTCTATTCTCTGTACTCTCTCTCGTTGTACATACCTAAAGTCATCAATAAAAAAAAATTCTTTTAGCCAGAGTTCTCCTTGCAATTTTCTCTATCCTGTTCTTTGTGTTCATCTAGATCAAGCGTGTGCGTTGTTGTGCGATCCCAACAACTGGTATCAGAGCTAACAACTAGTATCGATCCCAACAGAGCTTTCTCGTAACCGCAATTTTGTAAGACATCTACCTATTTTAACTATTAAAATTGATCGTGCTCGGTTCTTAACCCTAAGTGAGCTTGCACTTATCTTTATTATAGATTTTAACGTCTATCTAGTTTTATGACGTTGAAAATAACCTATAACATGCATCTAACATGCTTTATATAACAATTATATAATCATCCATTCCATGCAATAATATAACCATTTATATCTATCACTCATGGAACCCTAAACATGCATACTATACATTATAACACTTATAACATACTTGGAATGCATGAAATGCTTAGCCTATGGTGGGATTTTAAATCTATGTGACATACTTTATGCATATACATTTGCAATTTAATTAAAACATACATTCATAATGCATAATTAATTAAACTCGCTAAAGTGAATTGGTTTTGGCATTTTAAAACAAGCAATTAACTAAATTATTACATTAATAATTAAAAATAACTTGAACCGCTCCCGAGGATCACGAACTGGGCGAACCAACCCTTAAAAACATTGAACCGGACCCCAAAGGTAGAAAAAACACTCGAACCGCCTCTTCCATCTTCTTCTTCGGTTCAGCTTGCTATCTCTTCCATTTTCGATCAATTACAACCTAAAATGGACTCTAATGACTCCATAAAAATTACAAACCTTTCTTTATTCATTAAAGCTCATACACATTAGGCTTATTACAATAATTGTATCAAAAATGCCAAAACCAAAACCATCCACTTTAGCAACCACAAAATTTCATTCATGAAATGGTACCCACCATGATCAAATTAATGTAAATAAAGTGCCTAAAACTTGCTCTGATACCAATTGATGGTGTTAATATAACACATGCGGAAGCAATTTGAATCTTAGGCACTTTTAGAACATCAATTATAGTAAATAACTAGCATGTTTATAAGTATTAAAACTTAATGAGTTTGAATACTAACCTTTTGTAGTTCAAATTCTTTTTCCTCACGAACCGAATTCAAACCACCACTAGTGTCTTCTCCACTATCCTCCGGCCTTAGAACGGGATTGTGGAATCCGGTGAGTAACTAAATTTGGGAGGGATTTTGTATATATGAAGAGAGTGTTTGTCAGAGATTTTTCTAAAGGTTTTTTTACCAAGAGACCTTTCATGTACCATGATCACTCTATTTATAGAGTCATGTTTGCATGTTCATGCAAATTTGTGATCACCAAATTTTGACACTCAAAATTCCACTCAAACTTGTGGGGTTTATTTGGCAAGCATGCAAGTTTGGTTAAACCAAATTTTGACACCTCAAAATTCTACTAACATGAATTTTTCCATTAGATGAAGTCAACATTTTGACTTTCTTCATTTTAATAAAACAATTAATTTAAATAATTTATTTCAAATTAAAGTAATATTAAATGATTAATTAAACTATTTAATTAATATTTAATATTAACTCAAAAGCCAATCCCAATAAATTCCGACACATATTTGATTAAAATATTTAAAACTTATTTAAATATCTCAAATTCTCTCTTTTTGTTTAATTCGTAAATAAAACAATAATGCGGTTAAATATATCGTATATATGTAGTGCATATTCTCTAATTTGAATTCGAACACTTCAAAGTCACTCGTCACACGGTTCTATTGTTTAGTTCGATATGAGCTAGCAGAGGGACCTAATAGACCTAATGGACCTATAGATCATGGGCTCCAACGATCCAAGATTAACCAGTTAAACTCTTTAACCTTGTTAATCAACAACACTCGTTAACTACTAGGACACTCCACTATAGCCTAGTAGTTGCACTCCCCTCACTGTAGATATATTTCTATTCATTTGATATAACCATGATTAGTAAGTCAACCTTCACAGGTTGTTCATAACTAGAGTTGGGTCAATTTACCGTTTTACCCCTGAAGTTACTTCTTATTCCTTATGTCCCACTGATCCTCTTATGAACAATTGGTTTGTGGTCCAACTAGTAAACCGAATCCCTCTCAGGCCAATGAGAGGGTGGGACCCCTTGTTTAAGACCTGGAGTTAGTGCTTAAGGAAACTACCTCTCTTCTATCCCTAAAAGTGGGTAGGAGCGAATTCCATCTTGCACCCCACGTCCCCAGCTATTCACCCAGTCTTACCCCTGAAACGGGAGGCCTATTGAGTCGGAAAACTCGAGCCACTCTCACCCATGCAAATCTAAGGATAATTCCGAATAAACAGGAGTTCATGGTTAGCTCAGGATTAAGATCGAGTTACCTAGGTCATCGAATGAAAAGAAAATCAGTCTCAATAGTAAACGACATTATAAAGTGAGAGTGGTTTTCTTCATGGTCCAATCTTATGTAATACTCATTGCATAGGACGCCCCCACTCACATGTCTCCACATGTACAATTTAGTGATCACATTGTTTATATCATATACAAAAGTGGGCCGCATCCATAGTGTCCCCAGAATAAGGTACTCAGTCTTATCCTTATACTATAGATCATTTTGACTATATACTTGAACTTGATCCACTCTTATGTCTCTACATATAGTTCAAGTAATCATACTATAGCCAGAGTGTTCTTAGTTTATTGGATTTAGATTAATGATCGTAAAGTTCACTTTATTCAATAACGATCTTTACTGAATAAACATCAATAATAACTTTAATGAAAATAGAATATGTTTTTGTTTAAAAACTATGAGTTTTAGGACATAAAACCCAACAAACTCCCACTTGGACTAAAACTCTAGTGAGGTTTTATGACATTGAGTAGAGAGAAAGACATAAATACAATAAACTAGGGCATCACATACTCATGCCTTTTCTCCCACTTGCCCTAGATTACATAACTCGTAGTCCTAGACTCACTAGGTGCTCTTCAAACACTTTAACTGTGAGGGGCTTTGTAAATGGATCAGCAATGTTGTGCTCTGAAGCTATCTGTGTGACGATCACATCTCCTCGTTGCACAATCTCCCTTATGAGATGATATTTGCGCTCAATATGTTTTCCTCACTTATGGCTTCTTGGTTCTTTTGAATGTGCAACTGCTCCACTGTTATCACAATAAAGAGTGACGGGAAGATGCATATTTGAAACGACTTCCAAATCAGTTAAGAACTTCCTAAGCCATACAAATTCTTTCGCTTCTTCACAAGCAGCAACATACTCAGCCTCCATGGTAGAATCAGCAATGCAACCTTGCTTTATGCTTCTCCATATTATTGCTCCTCCGTTCAGAGTGAAAACTGATCCTGATGTCGATTTCCTCGAACCTACATCGGTCTGAAAATCTGAGTCAGTGTACCCTATAACGATCAGATCCTTAGCACCGTACATTAGCATATAGTCCCTCGTTCTCCTAAGATACTTGAGGATATTCAAAATGTTTCCATTGCAACGAAAATGGGCAGTGGAAGAGAAACTGCCCAAAATACCTTGCAGAGAAGAAAGCCGAAAAGACACAACAAGGTAAATATGATTTACTTGTTGTAGAAATATGTTTAGTAGAGTATGAAAACTCAACTTGGATACTAGATTCAGGGGCCACTAATCATATTTGTTTTTTTTACCAGGAAACTAGCTCCTAGAGAATGCTTGCCGACGGCGAGATAACACTCAAGGTTGGAACAAGAGAGGTTGTCTCACCAAGATCAGTAGGAAATTTAAAGTTGCTTTTTGGAGATAGATTCATTATATTAGATAATGTACTTTTTGTTCCAAGAATGAAAAGAAATCTAGTATCAATCTATTGTTTATTAGAACAATGGTATAAAGTATCTTTTGAAATCAATGAAGTGTTCATTTGCAAAAGAGGTATTCCTATTTGTTGAAGGTTCAGACTTATTTTTGGAGGATGATCCTCGTAGTAATTTCTTGGAGATGGCAACATTTGCTTCTCCTGTTTGTCCCTTGTTCGTTAAGAGGGACTGATAAGCCTGTAGCGCATTGAGAAGAGCAGTCAAGTTATATTCTATTTTGTTCATTAGCACATTTGTGCGGAACTGGAAGAAGCTCTTTGGAAGAGACATCATGATAAAACTGACTTGACTCTTCTCATCAATGACAGCTTCATTTTCTTCTACCACATTGAAATGGACCATCATGTCCAGGACATGTTCTCTAACTGAGGATCCTTCTTTCATACGACAGTTGTAAATGTATTTTATGACTTCATGTCTAAGGGAGAAGGACGGTTGTCCAAACATCCCTTTTAGAGATTCCATAATCTCTTTAGTAGTACCCATAACATCGTGTTTCTTAGCCAAAACATCAGATATGCTGGATAGAATGTACACACGGGCTTTGTCATTTGCCTTTATCCATCTGTCATACGCATCCCGAACTATTCGATTTGCATTTGAGTTGGGGTTTGGAGGACATTCCTTAGTTAACAAACCTTAAATCATCAATTACAAGTATTGTGTTTAGGTTTGATTTCCAAGTTGCGTAATTGTCACCGTTTAATTTCTCAGAAGCGAGTAATTGTACTATTGAGTTTGTCATGCTGTGATATAAAGAAAATTCTATTAGTAATTTGACTTAATCTTGTTTAATCCAATCAGTTTTAGCAAATGTAATAATGTACCCAAAAATTATTAATTTGCAACGATACTTTAGTGAGTTAGAGCAACTGCTACCGAGGGGCAGTCAATCACTCATTCACTAAACCAAGACATTCTTGACTTAAACACTAATTCTAGAATAACTCTTGTTCCTATAGTGTTTTAGTTATCGCTATTTTGGTCAAGAATATACTAACTCTTAGTAATTCTTCGCAAGTGTGACCCACCAATTTCAGACCTTAGAGATCGGTCTCGACAACGCTATCGAATGAAAAAGCCAAAGTTGAGAATGGACCTAAGAAATCCTATCCATTTCTGGAGTTTGCGTTGTTTCGACTCCCATGTTACAACCCTCCGAATGGGTAGTTGCTCTAGGGCAACATGCAGGCGGAACATGGGAATCTCACAGTGCAACCTAGTGGTGGAGACCATAGGACGTGTTGACTTCCTTCTCCCACTTACTATAAATACTTTCTCTATTCACCTTGTTGTTGACTCATGCAAATACCTTCCGAATGGAGGATGCTCCCAGGGCGACACGAGGCCGAGCATGAATCTCACGGTGTGAATTTTTCAGAGAGCGTGAAAAGGAAAACGATATATCTCATATACTTTTTTCCTCCCACTAAGTATTTTAGACGGTTGGGTATACTCATTACTTAGGTATATTCCGACTAATTAAATATAACCTAAGTCTAGGTTATTTTTTCAAAACTTACATCACTCAAGCATGCTCATAAAACTGGGCTAACTAAGCTCAAGTACTAGTCAGATCTTCAGGTAGTAGGTGTTCCGTAAACCGTCAACTTAAGTACCTCCAGCCTTAGACAATATCGTGCCAGGTGAGCTTTCTTGTAAGCACAATTTTACAAGACATCGACTTATTTTAACTATTAAAATTGATCGTGCTTGGTTCTTAACCCTAAGTGAGCATGCACTTATCTTTATTATATATTTTAACGTCTATCTCATTTTATGACATTGAAAATAACCTATAACATGCATCTAACACGCTTTATATAACAATTATATAATCATCCATTCCCTGCAATAATATAACAATTTATATCTATCACTCATGGAGCCCTAAACATGCATACTATACATTATAACACTTATAACATACTTGGAATGCATGAAACATGCTTAGCCTATGGTGGGATTTTAAATCTATATGACATACTTTATGCATGTACATTTTCTATTTAATTAAAACATACATTCATAATGCATAATTAATTAAACACACTAAAGTGGGTTGGTTTTGGAATTTTAAAGCAAGCAATTAACTAAATTATTATATTAATAATTAAAAATAATTTGAACCGCTCCCGAGGATCACGAACTGGGCAAACCAACCCTTAAAAACATTGAACCGGACCCCAACGGCAGAAAAACACCCGAACTGCCTCTTCCAACTTCTTTGGCTCAGCTTGCTATCTCTTCCATTTTCGATCAATTTCAACCTAAAATGGACTCTAATGACTCCATAAAAATTAAAGACCTTTCTTCATTCATTAAAGCCCATACACATTAGGCTTATTACAATAATTGTATCAAATGAAAGCATAAAAAAAATGCCAAAACCAAACCAACCACTTTAGCAACCACCACCAGTGTCTTCTCCACTATCCTCCGGCCTTAGAACGGGATTGTGGAATCCGATGAGTGACTAAACTTGGGAGGGATTTTGTATATATGAAGAGAGTGTTTGTGAGAGGTTTTTCTCAAGGTTTTTCACCAAGGAAGACCTTCCATGTACCATGATCACTCTATTTATAGAGTTATGTTTGTATGTTCATGCAAATTTGAGATCACCAAATTTTGACACTCAAAATTCCACTCAAATGTTTGGGATTATGTGGCAAGCATGCAAGTTTGAGTTCACCAAATTTTGACACTCAAAATTCCACTAAAATGTTATGGAGTTTATTTGGCAAGCATGCAAGTTTGGTTAAACAAAATTTTGACACCTCAAAATTTCACTAACATGGATTTTTCCATTAAATGAAGTCAACATTTTGACTTTCTTCATTTTAATTCAACAATTAATATGAATAATCAATATGGTTAGAAATTGATGTTGAATGATGACACGTTCCCTCTTGTTCTCCACTTAGTATGTGTTTGATATGTGTGGAGTGTATAGAAAATGATATGATCGAGATATGTTTATGATCTGATACGACTATAATAAGTCTATATGACTATGATACGCTTATGAAATGATATGACTATGATATGTTATGTTAATAATATGATATATGTTGTAGTATGATGCGCTTGACGATATATTTGAGATATGATACGTGAATAATTTATATATGTTATGATATGACATGTGAATGATATGATATATGTTATTGTACGATGCGTTTGACGAAATGATATGACTATGAGATGTTATGTGAATGATATGATATATGTTATGATACGATATGTTTGACGATACGACGCATATTGTGATATGTTTTATGACATGATACGTTTACGATATGAAATGATATGTTGGGAGACACGATATACTTACGATATGATACACGTGACATGCATGACATGCAATAAGATGATAATGATATGATATGAATGAAAACGCTAGAGGGGTTTTCATACATGATAATGAAAAAGAAAAAATGTTGGGACCTCTTGCACCATTATGTGTACATGCATCGAGGAATACCCCCTTTTTATGATGGTACAGATGCATACGTTACGAGAAAGGAAAACGATCATTATGTTTATCATAGTGTTGCGACGGCCAAGCAGGAAAAGATTCATTATATTTATCCTAACGCTGCAACGGTCGCTATTTTTTAAACGAGTGTCCGACATCAGCACCTACAAGAGAATTCTCGCCCGAAAAAAAGTGGTCAAGGAAGTGTGCAAACCGACTGATGGCTCCACATCCACGCACGTGTGGAGCATTGTTGGGTTTTATGTCCTAAAACTCATAGTTTGTAAACAAAGATATATTCTATTTTCAATAAAGTTATTATTGATGTTTATTCAGTAAAAATTGTTATTGAATAAAGTGAACTTTACGATCATTAATCTAAATCCAATAAACTAAGAACACTCTGGCTATAGTATGATTACTTGAACTATATGTAGAGACATAAGAGTGGATCAAGTTCAAGTATATAGTCAAAATGATCTATAGTATAAGGATAAGGCTGAGTACCTTATTCTGGGGACACTATGGATGCGGCCCACTTTTGTATATGATATAAACAATGTGATCACTAAATTGTGCATGTGGAGACATGTGAGTGGGGGCGTCCTATGCAATGAGTATTGCATAAGATCGGACCATGAAGAAAACCACTCTCACTTTATAAAGTCGTTTACTGTTGAGACTGATTTTCTTTTCATTCGATAACCTAGGTAACTCGGTTTTAATCCTGAGCTAACCATGAACTCCTGTTTATTCGGAATTATCCTTAGATTTGCATGGGTGAGAGTGGCTCTAGTTCGCCGACTCAACAGGCCTCCCATTTCAGGGGTAAGACTGGGTGAATGGCTGGGGATGTGGGGTGCAAGACGGAATTCACTCCTACCCACTTAGGGATAGAAGAAAGGTAGTTCCCTTAAGCACTGACTCCAGGTCTTGAACAAGGGGCCCCACCCTCTCATTGGCCTGAGAGGGATTTGGTTTAC
>NW_019268577.1:1061083-1061769 GCF_002738365.1 Cucurbita moschata
TGAGTTCGAAGTGTTCGAATTCAAATTAGGGAATATGCGTTACATATATACGATATATTTAACCGCAATTTTGTTTTATTTACGAATTAAACGAAAAGAGAGAATGTGAGATATTTAAATAAGATTTAAATATCTTAATCAATTATGTGTCGGAATTGATTGGGATTGGCATTTGAATTAATATTAAATATTAATTAAATAGTTTAATTAATCATTTAATGTTACTTTAATTTGAAATTCATTATTCAAATTAATTGTTGAATTAAAATGAAGAAAGTCAAAATGTTGACTTTCATCTAATGGAAAAATCCATGTTAGTGGAATTTTGAGGTGTCAAAATTTGGTTTAACCAAACTTGCATGTTTGCCAAATAAACCCCACAAGTTTGAGTGGAATTTTGAGTGTCAAAATTTGGTTAACTCAAACATGCATGCTTGCCACATAATCCCAAACTCTTGAGTGGAATTTTAAGTGTCAAAATTTGGTGATCTCAAGTTTGCATGAACATGCAAACTTGACTCTTTAAATAGAGTGATCATGATACTTGGAGGGGATTTTTCTTCATCTTGATGAAAAGCCTTGAGAAAAACTTCTCACAAACACTCTCTTTCACATATACAAAATCCCTCCCAAGTTTAGTCACTCACCGGATTCCACAATCCCGTTCTAAGGCCGGAGGATAGTGG
>NW_019268577.1:1061779-1062484 GCF_002738365.1 Cucurbita moschata
TTTTTCTTCATCTTGATGAAAAGCCTTGAGAAAAACTTCTCACAAACACTCTCTTTCACATATACAAAATCCCTCCCAAGTTTAGTCACTCACCGGATTCCACAATCCCGTTCTAAGGCCGGAGGATAGTGGAGAAGACACTAGTGGTGGTTCGAAACCGGTTCGTGAGGCAAAAGGAGTTTGAACTACAAAAGGTTAGTACTTAAACTCATTAAGTTTTAATACTTATGAACATGCTAGTGATTTACAATAATTGATGTTCTAAAAGTGCCTAAGATCCAAATTGCTTCCGCATGTGTTATATTAACACCATCAGAAGTATGCTTATTTTTAAAATTTATTATTTAAATGATGATGTTTTTAAGATTTATATTCCGCATATGGGCTTAGACTAAGATAATAGTAACGACTTTAGGCACCTGAAATCTAGGGTCATTACATANAAAAGGTTAGTACTTAAACTCATTAAGTTTTAATACTTATGAACATGCTAGTGATTTACAATAATTGATGTTCTAAAAGTGCCTAAGATCCAAATTGCTTCCGCATGTGTTATATTAACACCATCAAGCATATGTAGAGCAATAATTACACATCCACGTTTAGGATACCCGTCTAAGGAATATAGGCTAATGTGATAGGTCCAGGCAAGACATTTCTGTACCGCTAACGACGACATCGCAATTCAATACCATGACACATGCG
>NW_019268577.1:1062494-1064811 GCF_002738365.1 Cucurbita moschata
AGACATTTCTGTACCGCTAACGACGACATCGCAATTCAATACCATGACACATGCGTAGGATACTTGTACTTATTTCATTTAGTATTTCGTTGTGTCATTTTAAAGATGTTTTCGAACAAGTAATTCAATGGTAGTATTTTGGGATGATGTTTTATGTTTTATGATAAAGTTTAAACGTTTAGTTCCGCATAAAATGATTACATTATGATGACGGTAGCGACTTTAGGTAAGTATAAATCTTGGGTCGTTACAGTTTGTATCAGAGATCTAGGTTATAGATTCTGTAGACTAGTCTATGAGGTATGTTCCACAGCCCCATCATGGTCAGGTATGTGATGCATAAGATAGGAAAAAGAATTGTCATTGATGGCATATATTGTTATTGATTGACTATTATCAAATGTAACGTAGGATGGAATTTGGTAACATTGACTATGTTATAGTTGACTGCATTATTGTTGACTTAGTTCTAAAAATCTAAAATATGATATGATAAGGCTAGGTATGAAATTTGGTGACCATTAGATTACCATGGAGGGGCTCAACCAAGGGTAGGTGTATAATGGCTAAAATGCCCTTGTAATTATGTACTGCTCGCTTATGGCCAAAGTGGCCTCTAAATGGCATGAAATTTGATGAGGAGCCTTATGTCATGATTTAAAAGGATTATACAAAGTTACAAGGTCATCGAAATATGTTGAGAATTTAAATCAAAATTTGGGGTAGTAAATGTCCAAAATACCCCTATGAGAATTCTAAGATTTTTTCAAGACTTTAAAAGACTAAAAATAATACGTAAATCTATATGGCACTCATTTACAATATTAAGGGTATGTATGAAAGATCTTAGAAAATTAGTACACCTTTCGAGTAATCAAGAGGAAAAATACTTAACTACCCCTCAAGACACTTTATAAGAAATCAAGGTTTTTATGAATATCAAGTGACAAGTTGCTTATGAAATATTTATGCATGCAAAGAAATGTTTGACTCATATGAATTAGGGCAACCTTATTAATAATTTTTCCTTAGTTGTGCTTCAAGACTTAACAAAGAACTCTTAGAATGAGAACCCGAATTATTTCGAGATTAAAGCCCTTTCAAGTCCGAAAGTTTTTTTTTAGAGGAATATGATGTAACAAGGTAAAAATAATATTGACAATTATTTAAGTATGTACGGCCAAACACATCGTGATTTCTAACAATAAGAATGACAGAGAATAGGCTATGGAAAAGGATCAAAATTTGAAACATCACGAGAACAACTGCATCAAATTCTTTTCCACTTTCTTACCATATCATAACTTTTTCTTTTCAAATAACTTTCTTAGATCCCTTAAACTATCCTTAGGTCCTTTAGCTTTTTCCTTTATATCCCTTAATTCTTGTGGGCGCCTTAACTTATTTGGGGTATAACATTCATAGACATAGTTTTTCCTAGGTTCATGACATTTACCGACCAATTGACCTAACAGGACTATCAAGGGAGTTCTTTAGGTGTAGGAATAGAGTTATGTGTGGAAAAGGAAGTGGACAACTTGATAGAATCCCCTCTCCTTAAACTCATTCGAGGATGACATACCACATAACTACGTAAGAATGGTTTATGTAATAGATTAATTATCCCAAATAATCCATGTTTTAAAAAGTAAAAACATTTATTGTATTTTTATCCGTTCCAAATCACATTATATTGCAGTTCATGCTTCAAGGAGCTTAAAATTTTGGTCATGATAGTGAAGTAATGAGAAACGGTGTGGAGGACATGCTGGCTGCCCATTAATTATTGTCAATGCTGACTGTGATCAACGAAGAAGACCGTGAACATATGAGGAGACTTGCATGTGTTTGCATTTTCTAATATTGATGTGGTGAAATGTAGGTGGTTAGAAATAAATAAATTTATATGGTAAAAAATTGATCTTTAAATCGGTTTAAAAATAATTTACATATTTTCCTTTCAAAGTTTGATACAGATTGTGTCAGTAATAGGGTTTGTCAGAAAGTTTATCCTCAAAATTTTACAATAAAAACCCACCATCTTCTTTTGTAGCTGCATCACACATTTCAACAACTTTTTTACAACACAATCAAGAGAAATGACAAAAGTAGGAGCAATTTTTACCCGCTTCTTCATTACCTTCCTCGTTTTATATTCAGGTCTAACTTTTCTTATTAAATAATTTTTTAGTGTTATTTTTTTCTTATTGAAAATTAACGAGTAGAGTTACAGGGAGTTTGAATGCATAGACTCAATTGTGTTGTAACAACCATCCTAGTTTGGGAGCTTGCAAGCCTGGAGTAGACGATCAAGCCG
>NW_019268577.1:1064821-1069509 GCF_002738365.1 Cucurbita moschata
AACAACCATCCTAGTTTGGGAGCTTGCAAGCCTGGAGTAGACGATCAAGCCGATGGCAAATGTTGGACTCACTGCATTTCTGGATGTCAGAAAGGAGGATTTTGTAAGCATGTTGGGAGTCATCATGTATGTCATTGCTATTGTTGATTTCATATATTTTCTTTCATTTCTGCCTTTGTTTTCATGTGATGCAGTGGAATGCATTGCACTTTTACAAACTTTACTTTGAATAAATAATGTCTGAACTTTCAAGCTTTCTAAGTTCTCACTTTTGTTTTGGGTTACACGGGGAAGAAAGTTGAAAGTTTGAGATATTGTTATGTTGAATTTTTTCAAGGAGAAGTACAAACCAATCATTAGTCTTCGATTAATGTGAATACCTCTCTAGCTATAACACTGTAACCTTAACTTGTTTCATTCATGCATGCGGTTAGGGAGATATTCCATTTGATAACCTAAACCATAATTATATTTTAATCGTTCATGCATACATATTAAGGAGATATGCCAATCGTAAGGATCTGGCTGACTCGATGACCACAAAAAGATGCGTAAACATTTCACGAAATAAAACAAATGGAATTTAAAACATAACATACATTATATTTATATTATATCAAAATAAAGTTCATACAAAAGTATTTAAAACACAACACAATACAACAGTTAAAACACAACACAATACAAGAGTTAAAACACAAAATAAGGAATTGACACAAAACTTTTTAAAAGAAATAAGGATTGACGACGAAGGTTGAGGCTTGTTTATGACACCTGCTCCAGAGTCCACTCCCATCCTCGACAAGCTTCTTATTACTTGAAAAAAAAATAGAGAATAAGGAATGAGTACAAGACTCAGTAAGTAGCCTACTTGTAAGCTTTAATCGTGTCCTTGATATGCTACGGTACCACACTCTTTCTTTTCTTATTCTTGTTCTTGTCACACACTCTTTCTTTTCTTGTTCTTGTTCTTGTGGTAAGTACTTAGGCTCTCTAATTCTTGTTCTTGACTATGGGTTCTTATCATGATCTATCCTGAGGACCTCGGAACTTGGGTTCTGAAACGTTTGTTATCCTCTAAGCGCCTTAGTACTGTGGTGCTTGGTGCTTGGTTCTTGTTTCTTATCCTTAGAACTTGGATCTTGATCTATGTTCTAGTCCCTTATCGTTGTCTTGTTCTTGATACTTTCTAGGTTCTTGTTATGTTCCTTATTCGTTCTCCAAGACACTCCCCCTAGAATTTGAGGTACTAAATGATGAACCTGACAACCTGTGTCCAAGTGACACAGTCTTAACCTACGTCCAAGGTTTCATGCGTTCCAAGAGACGTAGTCTGAACCCGCATCTTAGGGCTTTCCCTTTGATACGGTCTGAAAACCTATGCCCAAGGCTTCATGCGTTCCAAGTGGCATAATCTGAAAACCTACATCCAACGCTTCTTACTTTTATTAAAGATCTCATTTTCTATTGTTAGTGTTTTAGGAAAGACTTTGATCGAGTTATTTTAAGTTACAATCAATACTTTCTTGACTTTTGACCTTTCAAAATTCACTTCCTTTTTCATGGCCAATCCAAATACGGTTTACGTTGGTGAAACTTGACAAAACAAAAAATATAGAAGTTTTGGAGAACCGACTTACTGTGACGGTCTCTTCTTAAGACAATACTTACTTCACCAATCACACCTGTTGAAGAGAAATGAAGAAGTTCTACTTGCATTTGAATAATCTGTTAAGCAACATTTTTTTTACAGTAAATCAGTAAGAGTCGGGGTTCGTTGTGATAGATTGATCAAACGATACAATAAGGTTACGTATAGAAAATGTTATGGTTACGATAGCCTTATAAAACAATACGATAAGGTTATGTATAGAAAACGTTATAGTTAAGATATGTTTAATATAACGATACGGTTAGATTATGTATAGAAAACAATATGGTTACGATAAATTGATAAAATGATAGGGTTAGGTTATGTATAGGAAACGATATGGTCCCGAGAGATTGATAAAACCATGTGGTTAGGTTATGTTTAGAAATTGATAGGATTAAGATAGATTGATACAAATATAAATAATCTCTTATAATGGAATCTCAACTGTACAATGGCAAAGTGTCTTCAAGTCAAGTTTCTGAGCAGTAATATTTCCATTGCAAACATTTCTTACGAGTCACCTTCCTTGTTAAAAGTTGACCGAAAATAAGAACGCGGTTTCAAAGAGATATTCTTTTCGAAAACTATGTGTGTTTTTTGTCGACGAGAAACAAACCTTTGTAAATCGCAAGGATAGAGATACAACCAAGAGAGAAAAAAGAAGCGGGCAAGAGATGTCTCTATTATAAATAATTAAAATAACAACATATAAAGTAGAGTCCCCTCCATATTGCATTACTATGCTATAAGTTTCATGTTCAAACTACTTGATAAAAAAGGCAGGCAAAACCAAAATTATTCAAAAGAAATAAGAAACAGAATCAGAAACTGAACAAGAAAAAAGTAGACGAAACCAAAGGCAAAGTCATCAATGCGACATCAATGCACCATTGATTTCGTCCAAGAAAACGTGAGAAAAGGATCGAGATAAAAGCATTTTATCGAGATTCTCTCGATCTTGGATCTTGATCCATAGCCTTCGTTTTTCTTCTTGGGGTTGTAAACACACAAACTAAAGCTATAAAGTCAATTACTTTGGAGTACAAATCAAGTTGGTTGGCTTTTATAGCCTTGCACTCTAACAAATTTAGGAGTGATAAAATTAGCCAACTCTAAAAATAGAAAAAGCAACCACCCACTAATTAAAGTAGTGGCTCTAACATTCCAAGAGAAGTACACATCCTAAAGAAATTGTAGCCATTTTCTCCCTAGAGAACAGGTCTAGTATGACCATCTTTATCTCTTGCATAATCATTGTCAGTGTATGCTATCAACTCTCCATTACCCCTTTTTCGATAAAGGATTCCAAAATCTATAGTACCTTTCAAGTATCTCAACACTCTTTTTGTAGCTTGCAAATGCAACTCTGTTGGACTTGCCATAAATCTGCTCATTGGAGACACTGCATACATTAAATTCAGCGTTGTTGCAGTTAGATACATAAGGCTTCCAATCAATTGTTTATACATGGTAGCATTGATCTTGGCTCCTTTTTCATCCTTTGTCAGTCTAACCCGAGGAACAATAGGGTTTTTCACATTTACTTTTTTCCATCCTAAACTTCTCCAGAACTTCTTTTGCATACTTTCTTTAACCAATATAAATGCCTTCAGGATTTTGTAAAATCTTTACACCGAGAAAATATTTCATTTTTCCCAAATCAGTCATTTCAAATTCAGATTTCTTTTTAAAATGTCAACATATAGACTAACAATCATAATTTTATCTCCATCTCTCTTTTGTATGAATAAAGTATGGTCACAGTTGCACCTCTCAAATCCTTCTTTGAAAAAATGTGCTTCAATTCAACTGTACCATGCACGTGGGGCTTGTTTAAGACCATATAATGCCTTCAATTTTTATGTCTTGTCTTCTTGACCTTTTTTCTCATAACCTTGTGGTTGCTCCACAAAGACGGCTTCTTTTAACTCTCCATATAAGATATTAAATAAAAGCTATGGTCCTTAAATTTAGTTAAGTTGTTTTGACCTTTTAAATTTATGAATTCGAGGAGCATAAATTTGGCCGGCCATTTTTGGCTAACTCTGGGCGAAGTTTTAGCCCACTCTTTCTATTTTTGTAATTAGGTTTGTTATTTAAAGAATTGAACCAATGAGAAATAAAACACCAGGTCTTCAGCAAATTCTCTCCCTCTCTTTTTACTTTCCGCTATTATTTCTTCGAAGGAACTTTCTTCGGTCGTTTGTTTTTCGTTGACGTTTTGCCAGAGTCAACAAGTGGTTAGATCGTTGACCTAAACCCAAAAAAAGGAATAATAATAATAATAATAATAATAATAATAATAATTATTATTATTATTATTATTATTATTATTATTATTATTATTATTATTAAATAATTAAAATAATATTTTCCCTAAACTACTCTCCACTAACTCTCTTCCTCTCCCAAAGATCTCTCCTCAACAAACTCATCAGTCAAAATCAGAATACAGGATTCATTGGTGGTTCCTACAATGAAAAAAAAAAAAAAAAATACCAACAACCAGATTTACAATGGGAGCTGGAGATTTAATTATTGGAGAGAGATCTTGCTTTCTGGTAAGTCATATTTCAGATCTCTTTTTCATTTATCGTATTGATTTCCTATTCAGAATCAGATCTCTTTTCCCTGCCCATCTATTTAGATCTTCGTTATCATGTTATAGAAAATTAACTATAACCGAGGCTAATATCTGTCAATAGAATAAAAATATATATATATATACAGAACAGAGAGAAAAAAATGGAAGATAAGAAGTAAATACAGAACAGAAAGAAAAGATTCGGTCTCAAAAAAATTAACAAGTAAATAAGAAAGGAAAGATTTCGGAAGAAGAATTTATATGTGATATCTGTGAATTTGAACAATAACACAATTAAAAGGAAGAAAAAAAAGGGAAAACCAGAGAAAGGAAAGAGTTGGAAAGAAGAATTAATTAGAATACAGTAAAAAAATACAGAGAGCGGACTCGAAAAAGGCCAGAATATTGTTAACAAAATCATAAAGAAAAGACAAAAAAAAAAAAAAAATA
>NW_019268577.1:1069514-1082571 GCF_002738365.1 Cucurbita moschata
AAGAGAGACAGGAAGAAATGCAGAGAAAAGAAAAAAAAAAATAGACAAAATCAAAAGGAAAGAAAAAGAAAAGGAATGCAGAGAAAAGAAAAAAAAATATAAAGAGGGCAGTATTAAAAGAGAGGACAGAAAAGACATACAGAGTAAAAATAATAATAAAGAGAACAGGATAAATAAAATAGAAAATAAGAGAAGCCAAAATACAAAATAAAAAAAAAATAGAAAAACAAAAGGGAAAAGTGGGGAGTAAGAATCGATCGGATTGACCAATAATATGATTAATAAGAATCGATTAAAAAATTGGTCAAGAATTTGTCTGGAACAAAAATTGAGAGATAGAGCAGAGTATAGGAAGAATATCAGAAGATAAGGAAGTAGTCAGTCGAAATAAAAAACAGAAAATGAAATCTTAATATAAATAGAATATATATATAATATGTATATATATAATATGTATATATATTTAGATGTATATATATTTAGATGTATATTATAACGTTCCAAGACTTTATCCATGCAAAGTTTTTAATGCTCGCATGAAGTTTAGCACATGAACCATTGTAAGAGTTAGAGAATTAAACATGAAATTGATGCCATGGATTCATATAGGTTGGCTTAGATATAAAGGGAAAAATCGAACTTTCATTAAGGATAAATTGGTGACACCCGTATAAGCTAACCAAGTAAGTTGCCTTACTATAGGATAGGCTAAAAATTGTATGAGTTACGATGATGTATGAACTATGTCGTACGATGCGGTGTATGAGTTATGATGATGTGTGGATTATGATACTTGATGATGTGCTCAGTATATATATATTTTGATGAATGTCGTACTTGATATGTTTGGTGCACTTTGTGGCAATATGATGAGTATGATGATTGCGTGACGTTTACCTTAATATGATGATGCTTTCCATATTGAGCTTGCTATATGATGATGAGTGCCATATTGCATCATATCGTTAGATCGACATAGGACACAACCCTAAGAGCGTGAAAATGATATTAATATAAATATTGACGAGTATGTGTTACCTAGAGTAACAAAGAGATGAGACTAGAGGGTTGTGTCAGAAGAGACATTATGATGGATTTAGAGGGACCTCATGCATATTGTATGTTCATAAGTATAGGGCTACTTCCCCTAGAGATGATGAGTGCGGACGCGCACCGTATGACGAGCGCGAATGCGCACAGGTGCGAACGCACACAGATAAGGGTGTTCATGAGGCGCATGACACTATGGGGTTCCGCTGACCTCCGGACGTCGCTACAGATTAGCTTGACCAGAGGGTCCAGGGGGTGTGCGAGCGCCCTGGAGATTCACACTCGCACGTGTGAATCGTGTGTAGGGAAGTACTGCACATCCAATTTGTCCGAGACTGGAGGCCACCCCTAAGATGACTAGAGATAGGTCCCTAAATCATGATTGCATGTGTTTGCATTTGCATCGCCCCTATAGTGGGGCCACTTACTGAGTATTCTTTGAAATACTCAGGCCGTGTGCCACATCATTTTTTAGGTAAAGGCAAGGCGCACTTGTACGAAGGACGGCAGCATCGCGAGCAGAGACTGTGGCACGTGCATAGGGTAGATTCATATTTAAATTTCTAGTCTTAAGTTAGAACAGGATGTTTTGCATTTCATTGTTTTAAATTATTTTGTATTTGTATTTATTTTTTTTTCCTCTAAATTTTAGTATTTCTTATTTAAACACGTAAGACCATGGCTGTGTTTTCCAGAGAAGAAGTTGTTTTAAATGTTTTTTTAAAGTTTACGTTATCGATAATGTTCATGTAAGAGTTATATTTCTGCATTATAGATGATCATGAGACGTTAGTAACGACTCTGAGTATGTGAAAATTTAGGGTCAATACATAAAAAAACACAGGTCTCAGGTTTCGAGTAGAAGAAAATGAAAAGCGCGAAAATACACACATCGTGAGGTCCATCCCGGGCAGGCTCACTCACTCCTCCACGCCGCCGTCGTGTGTCAGGATCTCCATCACCTCAACAAAGAGGTCGACGCCGTGATGAGGGGCATTGAGTTGTCGTTGAGCGAGTGATCAGGGAGACGACGATCGCCACCGTTCAGTACCCAATGCTGACAAGGTCCAACTACAACGAGTGGGCCTTGTTGATGCGCGTCAACCTACAGGCGCAAGGGTTATGGCATGCTGTCAAGCAAGAAGAAGGAGAAACGATCGAGTACCGGGAGGATCGGCTGGCATTCGCCGCCATATTACGATCTGTTCCCCCAGAGATGCTGGCGTCTCTCTCCACCAAGCGTACCGCGCAATCGGCCTGGAAAGGAATCAAATCCCGTTGGGTCGGTGTACAGCGAATGCGAGAATCCAACATCGAGCAGCTGCGGAAGGAGCTCTCGGAGATCCACTTTAAGGACGGCGAATCCGTCAATGATTTTTCAATGCGGATCACGGGGCTCGCCAACAGCATCACCACTCTCGGTGGCAGCATCAGCGAGACAGAAATCGTGAAAAAGATGTTGCAGATCGTCCCCAATCACCTCGAGCAATTCGCGATTTCAATCGAGACATTGCTCGACGTGAACGACCTAACAGTGGAAGAGGTGACCGGAAGACTGCGTAACATCGAGCAGCAAAAGAAAAATACCGCTTCAGCTATCGATAAGGAGGGCCGTCTACTCCTCACGGAGGAGGAATGACTTACACGCCTAAAGCTCCACGACAACACTGGCGCGAGCAATGGGCCCTCCAGCCGCAAAGGTGGTAAGAAGCCATGGAAATCCCACGGGCGCACGCGCGGGAAAGATGGAGATCAAAAGGAGTCGACCAATGGCAGGCCGATCTAGTGCTCGAACTGTGGGAAGAGAGGTCACCTGAGCAAGAATTGCTGGAGCAAGCTCAGGAACAAGGTGAAGGTCGAGAAGGCCCATGTGGCTCAATCCGAAGAGGATGAGCCAGCACTCTTCATGGTAAGTGCATACGTCCCTAATTTCGATTCCAAATCCACGAAGGTGGAGGTAATCGACGACGACGGCGAACCCGAGGAAGAGCTCTAGCTGAGCGTAGCAAAGGCGGCACCAGCTGGGGAGCCCATTCAACTGAAGGAGGAGCGGGTGTTCACTCAGATCGGCGAGAGGGACGAGCAGCATGAGCACCAGCGATGGATCCTCGACATAGGGGCAACAAACCATATGACCGGGGCTAGATCTGCATTCTCCAAGCTCGACTCGAGGATTCGCTGGACGGTGAAATTTGGTGACGGCTCCGTCATTGAGATCGAAGGGTGCGGCACCATCCTGTTCGTCAGCAAGGAAGGTGAGTATGCAAGCTGACCGACGTCTACTTCATCCCGAGGCTCAAGGCTAACCTTGTGAGCCTAGGTCAACTCGATGAGGCAGGCTGCTTCATTTCCATCGAGCGCGGGCTACTTAAAATCTGTGATGATCGACGACGGCTGCTCACGCAAGTTCGGTGCACGACAAACTGTCTTTACATCCTGGAGTTAGAGATAGCGCAACCTGTCAACCTCTCAGCCAAGACTGAAGAGGTATCTTGGTAGTGGCACGCAAGGTACGGGCACTTGAACTTTCCTGCTCTAGAAAAGTTACAGAAGGAGGAGATGGTGCACAGTTTGTCGGCAATCAAAGGCATGAACAAACTGTGTGGCAGGTGCCTCATCGGCAAACAAAGGCGTACACCCTTTCCATCTCAGACATCCTACTGCGCCGATGGGCCATTGGAACTTGTACACGGCGATATCTGCGGGCCCATCAAGCCGACAACCCCAGGCGGTAAGAGTCTCTTCCTCCTGTTAGTCGATGACAAAAGCAGCTTCATGTGGCTGACCCTGCTCAAGTGAAAAGTGAGACGGCAGAGGCGGTTAAGCGCATTAAAGCGCGAGTAGAGGCCGAATGTGAGAAGAAGATGTGAGTGCTGCGCATAGACCGATGTAGCGAATTCACCTCAGCAAGTTTTGGTAAGTACTGCGACGAGTTTGGCATACAACGACACCTAACAGCGTCCTACTCCCCCATATAGAACAGAGTGGTGGAGCGCCGAAATCAAAACATCGTCGGGAAACAAGGTCATTGCTTGTGACAGCTGAGATGCCTGGGAGATTCTAGGGAGAGGCGGTAATGACGGCCGTCTATCTCCTCAATCGGTCACCAACCCGAAGCCTCGACGGGAAGGCGCCATATGAGGCCTGGTACAACAAAAACCCAGCTGTACATCATCTCCGCGTGTTCGACTACGTCGCATACATGAACGTAACACGTCCCCACCTCGCCAAGCTCGATCCTATTGGGTTTTATGTCTTAAAACTCATAGTTTGTAAACAAAAACATATTTTATTTTCAATAAAGTTATTATTGTTGTTTATTCAGTAAAGATTGTTATTGAATAAAGTGAACCGTACAATCATTAATCTAAATCCAATAAACTATGAACATTCTGGCTATAGGATGATTACTTGAACTATATGTAGAGACATAAGAGTGGATCAAGTTCAAGTATATAGTTAAAATGATCTATAGTATAAGGATAAGGCTAAGTACCTTATTCTAGGGACACTATCGATGCAGCCCACTTTTGTATATGATATAAACAATGTGATCACTAGATTGTACATGTGGAGACATGTGAGTGGGGGCGTCCTATGCAATAAGTATTGCAAAAGATCGGACCATGAAGAAAACAACTCTCACTTTATAATGTCGTTTACTGTTGAGACTAATTTTCTTTTCATTCGATGACCTAGGTAACTCGATCTTAATCCTGAGCTAAACATGAACTCCTGTTTATTCAGAATTATCCTTAGATTTGCATGGGTGAGAGTGGCTCGAGTTTGCCGACTAAATAGGCCTCCAATTTCAAGGGTAAGACTGGGTGAATAGTTGGGGATGTGGGGTGCAAGATGGAATTCGCTCCTAACCACTTTTAGGGATAGAAGAGAGGTAGTTCCCTTAAGTACTAACTCCAAGTCTTGAACAAGGGGCCCCACCCACTCATTGGCATGAGAGGGATTCGGTTTACTGGTTGGACCACAAACCAATTGTTCATAAAGAGATCAGTGGGACATAAGAAGATCAGTGGGACATAAGGAACAAGAAGCAACTTCAGGGGTAAAACGGCTAATTGACCCAGCTTTAGCTACGAACAACCTGTGAAGGATCGACTTACTAATCAATGGGCCCTCCAGCCGCAAAGGTGGTAAAAAGCCATGGAAGTCCCACGGGCGCACGCGCGGGAAAGATGGGGATCAAAAGAAGGATTCGACCGATGGCAGGCCGATCTAGTGCTCGAACTGTGAGAAGAGAGGTCACTTGAGCAAGAATTGTTGAAGCAAGCTCAGGAACAAGGAGAAGGCCGAGAAGGCCCATGTGGCTCAATCCGAGGAGGATGAGCCAACTCTCTTCATTGTAAGTGCATACGTCCCTAATTTTTATTTCAATTCCACGGAGGTGGAGGTAATCGGCAACGACGTCGAACCCGAGGAAGAGCTCCAACTCGGCGTAGCAAAGGCGGCACAAGCTGGGGAGTCACTTCAACTGAAGGAGGAGTGGGTGTTCACTCAGATCGGCGAGGGGATGAGCAGCATGAGCACTGGTGATGGATCCTCGATACAGGGGCAACAAACCATATGACCGGGGCTAGATTTGCGTTCTCCGAGCTCGACTCGTGGATTTGTAGGACAGTGAAATTCGGCGATGGCTCTGTCGTCGAGATCGAAGGGCGCGGCACCATCCTGTTCGTCAGCAAAGAAGGCGAGCACCGCAAGCTGACCGACGTCTACTTCATCCCGAGGCTCAAGGCTAACCTTGTGAACCTAGGTCAACTCAATGAGGCAGGCTGCTTCATTTCTATCGAGCACTGGCTACTTAAAATCTGCGATGATCGACGACAGCTGCTCACACAAGTTCGGCGCACGACAAACTATCTTTACATCCTGGAGTTAGAGATAGAGCAACCTGTCAGCCTCTCGGCCAAGACCGAAGAGGTATCTTGGAGGTGGCACGCAAGGTACGGGCACTTAAACTTTCCTGTTCTAGAAAAGCTACAGAAGGAGGAGATGGTGCACGGTTTGCCGGCAATCAAAGGCGTGAACAAGCTGTGCGACGGGTGCCTCATCGACAAACAAAGGCGCACACCCTTTCCATCTCAAACATCCTACCGCGCCGATGAGCCACTGGAGCTTGTACACGGTGATATCTGCAGGTCCATCAAGCCAGCGACCCTAGGCGGTAAGAGTCTCTTCCTTTTGTTAGTCGATGACAAAAGCAGATTCATGTGGCTGACCCTGCTGCAAGCGAAAAGTGAGGCGGCAGAGGCAGTTAAGTGCATTAAAGCACGAGCAGAGGCCGAATGTGAAAAGAAGATGCGAGTGCTGCACACAGACCGAGACCAAGAAATCACCTCGGTAAGTTTCAGTAAGTACTGCGACGAGTTCGGCATACAAAGACACACCAACAGAACGGAGTGGTAGAGCGCCAAAATAAGACCATCATCAGGACAACAAGGTCATTGCTTGAGACGGCTGAGATGCTTGGGAGATTCTGGGGAGAGGCGGTAATGACGACCGTCTATCTCCTCAATCGGTCACCAACCCGATGCCTTGACGGGAAGACGTCATATGAGGCCTGGTACAACAAAAAGCCAACTGTACATCATCTCCGCGTGTTTGGCTGCGTCGCATACATGAACTTAACGCGTCCCCACCTCGCCAAGCTCGATCTTGTTGGGTTTAATGTCCTAAAACTCATAGTTTGTAAACAAAAACATATTCTATTTTCAATAAAGTTATTATTGTTGTTTATTCAGTAAAGATTGTTATTGAATAAAGTGAATTTTACGATCATTAATCTAAATCCAATAAACTAAGAACATTCTAGCTATAGGATGATTACTTGAACTATATGTAGAGACATAAGAGTGGATCAAGTTCAAGTATATAGTGAAAATGATCTATAGTATAAGGATAAGGCTGAGTATCTTATTCTGGGGACACTATGGATGCGGCCTACTTTTGTATATGATATAAACAATGTGATCACTAGATTGTACATGTGGAGACATGTGAGTGGGGGCATCCTATGCAATGAGTATTGCATAAGATCGGACCATGAAGAAAACCACTCTCACTTTATAATGTCGTTTACTGTTAAGACTGATTTTCTTTTCATTTGATGACCTAGGTAACTCAATCTTAATCCTGAGCTAACCATGAACTCCTGTTTATTCGGAATTATCCTTAGATTTGCATGGGTGAGAGTGGCTCGAGTTTGCCGACTCAATAGGCCTCCAATTCCAGGGGTAAGACTAGGTGAATAGCTCGGGACATGGGGTGCAAGATGGAATTCGCTCCTACCAACTTTTAAGGATAGAAGAGAGGTAGTTCCCTTAAGTACTAACTCCAGGTCTTTATCAAGGGGCCCCACCCACCCATTGGCGTGAGAGGGATTCGGTTTACTGGTTGGACCACAAACCAATTGTTCATAAGAGGATCAGTGGGATATAAGGAACAAGAAGCAACTTCAGGGGTAAAACGGCTAATTGACCCAGCTTTAGCTACGAACAACCTGTGAAGGATCGACTTACTAATCATGGTTATATCAAATGGACAGAAATATATCTATAGTGAGGGGAGTGCAACTACTAGGCTATAGTGGAGTGTCCTAGTAGTTAACGAATGTTGCGGATTAACAAGGTTAATGAGTTTAACCGGTTAATCTTGGATCATTGGATCCCATGATCTATAGGTCCATTAGGTCCTTCTACTAGCTCATATCAGACTAAACAATAGACTAGTGTGACAAGTGACTTCGAAGTGTTCGAATTCAAATTAGGGAATATGCGCTACATATATACGATATATTTAACCGCATTTTTGTTTTATTTACGAATTAAACAAAAAGAGAGAATTTGAGATATTTAAATAAGTTTTAAATATTTTAATCAAATATGTGTCGGAATTGATTGGGATTGGCTTTTGAGTTAATATGAAATATTAATTAAATAGTTTAATTAATCATTTAATATTACTTTAATTTAAAATTAATTATTCAAATTAATTGTTGAATTAAAATGAAGAAAGTCAAAATGTTGACTTCATTTAATGGAAAAATCCAGGTTAGTGGAATTTTGAGGTTTCAAAATTTGGTTTAACCAAACTTGCATGCTTGCCAAATAAACCCCACAAGTTTGAGTGGAATTTTGAGTGTCAAAATTTGGTTAACTCAAACATGCATGCTTGCCACATAATCCCAAACATTTGAGTGGAATTTTGAGTGTCAAAATTTGGTGATCTCATATTTGCATGAACATGCAAACATGACTCTATAAATAGAGTGATCATGGTACATGAAAGGTCTTCTTGGTAAAAAAACCTTTAGAAAAACATCTCACAAACACTCTCTTCATATATACAAAATCCCTCCCAAGTTTAGTCACTCACCGGATTCCACAATCCCATTCTAAAGCCGGAGGATAGTGGAGAAGACACTAGTGGTGGTTCGAAACCGGTTCGTGAGGAAAAAAGAATTTGAACTACAAAAGGTTAGTATTCAAACTCATTAAGTTTTAATACTTATAAACATGCTAGTTATTTACTATAATTGATGTTCTAAAAGTGCCTAAGATCCAAATTGCTTCCACATGTGTTATATTAACACCATCAATTGGTATCAGAGCATGGAATGGATAGATATAAATGGTTATATTATTGCATGGAATGGATGATTATATAATTGTTATATAAAGCATGTTAAATGCATGTTATAGGTTATTTTCAACGTCATAAAACGAGATAGACGTTAAAATCTATAATAAAGATAAGTGCATGCTCACTTAGGGTTAAGAACCGAGCACGATCAATTTTAATAGTTAAAATAGGTCGATGTCTTACAAAATTGCAGTTACGAGAAAGCTCACCTGACACAATCTTGTCTAAGGCTGGAGGTACTTAAGTTGACGGTTTACGGAACACCTACTACCTAGAGATCGGACCAGTACTTGAGCTTAGTTAACCCAGTTTTATCAGCATGCTTAGGTAATATAAGTTTTAGAAAAATCACCTAGACTTAAGTTATATTTAATTAGCCGGAATATACCTAAGTAATAAGTATACCCAACCGTCTAAAATACTCAGTGGGAGGAAAAAGATATATGAGATACATCGTTTTCCTTTTACGCTCTCTGGAAAATTCACACCGTGAGATTCATGCTCGGCCTCGTGTTGCCTTGGAAGCGTCCTTCATTCGGAAGGTATTTGCATGAGTCAATAACAAGGTCAGTAGAGAAAGTATTTATAGTAAGTGAGAGAAGGAAGTATATCAACACGTCCTATGGTCTCCACCACTAGGTTGCAGCGTGAGATTCCCATGTTCCACCTGCATGTTGCCCTAGAGCAACTACCCATTCGGAGGGTCGTAACATGGGAGTCGAAACAACGCAAACTCCAGAAATGGATAGGATTTCTTAGGTCCATTCCCAACTTTGGCTTTTTCGTTCGATAGCATTGTTGGGACTGATCTATAAGGTCTGAAAATGGCGGGTCATACTTACGAAGAATTACTAAGATTTAGTATATTCTTGACCAAAATAGCGATAACTAAAAACACTATAGGAACAAGAGTTATTCTGGGATTAGTGAATGAGTGATTGAATGCCACTCGGTAGCAGTTGCTCTAACTCACTAAAGTATCGTTGGAAATTAATAATTTTTGGGTACATTATTACATTTGCTAAAATTGATTGGATTAAACAGGATTAAGTCAAATCACTAATAGAATTTTCTTTATATCACAACATGACAAACTCAATAGTACAATTACTCGCTTCTGAGAAATTAAACGGGGACAATTACGCAACATGGAAATCAAACCTAAACACAATACTGGTAATTGATGATTTAAGGTTTGTTTTAACTGAGGAATTTTCTTCAAACCCCAGCTCAAATGCAAACTGAACAGTTCGGGATGCGTATGGCAGATAGATAAAGGCAAATGACAAAGCTCGAGTGTACATTCTAGCCAGCATATCTGATGTTTTGGCTAAGAAACACGATGTTATGGGTACTGCTAAAGAGATTATGGAATCTCTAAAAAGGATGTTTGGACAACCGTCCTTCTCCCTTCGACATGAAACCATAAAATACATTTACAACTGCCGTATGAAAGAAGGGACCTCAATTAGAGAACATGTCCTGGACATGATGATCCATTTCAATGTGGCAGAAGAAAATGAAGCTGTCATTGATGAGAAGAGTCAAGTCAGTTTTATCATGATGTCTCTTCCGAAGAGCTTCTTCCAGTTTCGCACAAATGTGGTAATGAACAAAATAGAATATAACTTGACTGCTCTTCTCAATGCGCTACAGACTTATCAGTCCCTCTTAATGAACCAGGGACAAACAGGAGAAGCAAATGGTTCTATCTCCAAGAAATTACTACGATGATCGTACTCTAAAAATAAGTCTAGACCTTCAACTTCTAAAAGTGTTTTGATGAAGAAGAAGGGTAAAGGGAAAAATAAGATTCCTACTAACCGCAAACACAAGGTTCAAAAAGTAGATAAAGGAAAATAGAGTGTTTGTATCAACAAACGCTACATTCTTAGAGGAAGACCACGTAAGAAATCTTCAACCTCGCAGCAAACTAGTATTAAGTGAGATTTCTAAAGAAGCTACTGATAAAACAACAAGAGTTATTGATCAAGCTGGTCCTCTGACAGAGTTGTTGTTGAAGCAGACACTTCTGGTCAATCACATCCTTCTCAGGAGTTGAGAATTCCTCGACGTAGTGGGAGGATTATAACTCAACCCGATCATTACTTGGGTTTGGCAGAAACTCAAGTCACCATACCTGATGATGGCGTTGAGGATCCATTGACCTATAAACAAGCAATAAATGATGAAGAAAGAGATCAGTGGATTAAAGCCATGAATCTTGAAATGGAGTCAATGTACTTCAATTCAGTATGGAAACTTGTAGATCAACCAGATGGGGTAAAACCTATTGGTTGCAAATGGATCTATAAGAAGAAATGAGACCAAACCAGTAAGGTACAAACCTTTAAAGCTCGACTAGTAGCAAAGGGTTATACCCAAAGAGAGGGGGTAGACTATGAAGAAACCTTCTCTCCTATTGCTATGCTTAAATCGATTAGAATACTCTTGTCTATTGCCACATTTTATGATTATGAAATTTGGCAAATGGATGTTAAGACAGCCTTTCTAAACGGCAATCTTGAAGAGAGTATCTATATGGCTCAACCAGAGGGGTTCATTGAACAGGATCACGAGCAAAGGGTTTGCAAGCTTAAAAGATCCATTTATGGGTTGAAGCAAGCATCTCGATCCTATAATATAATTTTTGTGTAACGCCCCTAATTTTCTTTAACCTAATTAGTGACGTCACCCATGCATACTTATCTCATTAAGCGGAAGCTCATCATGAATAACCTTGAAATAGTCTTTCATAAAAATTCATGAATCCAAAACAAAACCTAAACTCCGAAAATGAACCTTTAATACTGAATTCAAAATAAATCCAAATAAAACGATACTCAATCCTATAACTTAAAACAATCTAATGAAAGTAAACTCCTAAAAATATCACGTCTCCAACTTCCATGGTGGCCTCAGCTCCACCGTCAACCGTACATTGGCGCCTTGCCTTTACCTGAATAATGTAGGTAGCACGTGGCTTGAGTATTTTATGAAATACTCAGTAAGTCACCCCACTGTTGGGGTTAGGAATGCAAACACATGCATCATATGAGCGGGACCTAACTTTTCATAAACTTTTCATAGCCTTGGGCGCTTTTCTATTCCGGGTAGGGTTGGATGTGTGGTACTCCTTCACACATGGCCCATGTACGTGTATATGAACCCACCAGGCGGGCTCTCATACGTACCCCCTGGGCCTGACTTGGTCGGGCACAACGTGTTACACGTAGCCGGACACCACAAAATAGAAAAGGGCCCGCATGATATCATGGCGAACATAAATATCGTATTTCATTCTTTCGTATCATAAAGGGGAAGAATCCCGATGCACGTGACATACATATATGCATGAGGTCCCTTAACATATCTAACATGGCATTACATAAGCAGTGCTAACATCGCATTTATGTTTCTTACATCACATGGCATCTCACATGACTTACATTACATGGCATATTACATAAACATTCTAGTTGCATAAACATCTCATGACATGACTCGATAATTCTACGTGTATCTATGACATCAATCAACATATTCATGGCATATAATACTATCATTTCAATCATGACATAACATAAACAGTCAACAGTCAACACAAGTTCATACTTCACATAACATACACAATCTACGTTCAACACAATCTATACATCACATAATCATATCACAGAAAATATGGTGCATGCAGGGGCCACAGGGCACGCACCATCATACAACACGTAGAAAGCTAACTCCAACAGTAAGGTCACTTACCTCGATGGTCTTCGTTGAAGTCACTCACGACGAGCTAATCCCCGTGGTTAAATATGTCCTATGATAACCACATAAAAATTTAGAACCTTTCATAAGGTACCCTAGCTAAACCTCATGCTATTTATCAAAATAAACCCTCGACCAAATCTGTCTTTAACGTTTAGGAGCCATACTGACCTCGGATGGTAAAACTAAGGGCAGAAACGGCTTCAGAAGGGCCAAAAACCTTGGAATCGATATATTATAGTGATACCGATTCACCAAGCTGAGCTGCCGAGCCGACCTATTAAGCCGCCGAGCTGCCGTACACGTCAAGCCGAGCCGAGAGCACGCGTGCGGAGCCGAGACCAAGGCTGCAGCGCACGTCCGCGTTGGGCCGAAACGCATAGAGCCCGCGTTCGTCCCGTGGGCTGGTCCAGAGGCCGAACGTGAACCTGACCCGTTTTCCTTCGTCTTCCTTACCCGAAATCTCACGAAAACCCTAATCGTCGCTGCGCCGCCAATGGCGACGTCACAACCCCGATTTCGATGATGCGGCGACACCCCCCGCCTATTCCGACCGACGCGCAACGATATTCAACACCGATAG
>NW_019268577.1:1082581-1084047 GCF_002738365.1 Cucurbita moschata
TAGTGGGAGGATTATAACTCAACCCGATCATTACTTGGGTTTGGCAGAAACTCAAGTCACCATACCTGATGATGGCGTTGAGGATCCATTGACCTATAAACAAGCAATAAATGATGAAGAAAGAGATCAGTGGATTAAAGCCATGAATCTTGAAATGGAGTCAATGTACTTCAATTCAGTATGGAAACTTGTAGATCAACCAGATGGGGTAAAACCTATTGGTTGCAAATGGATCTATAAGAAGAAATGAGACCAAACCAGTAAGGTACAAACCTTTAAAGCTCGACTAGTAGCAAAGGGTTATACCCAAAGAGAGGGGGTAGACTATGAAGAAACCTTCTCTCCTATTGCTATGCTTAAATCGATTAGAATACTCTTGTCTATTGCCACATTTTATGATTATGAAATTTGGCAAATGGATGTTAAGACAGCCTTTCTAAACGGCAATCTTGAAGAGAGTATCTATATGGCTCAACCAGAGGGGTTCATTGAACAGGATCACGAGCAAAGGGTTTGCAAGCTTAAAAGATCCATTTATGGGTTGAAGCAAGCATCTCGATCCTATAATATAATTTTTGTGTAACGCCCCTAATTTTCTTTAACCTAATTAGTGACGTCACCCATGCATACTTATCTCATTAAGCGGAAGCTCATCATGAATAACCTTGAAATAGTCTTTCATAAAAATTCATGAATCCAAAACAAAACCTAAACTCCGAAAATGAACCTTTAATACTGAATTCAAAATAAATCCAAATAAAACGATACTCAATCCTATAACTTAAAACAATCTAATGAAAGTAAACTCCTAAAAATATCACGTCTCCAACTTCCATGGTGGCCTCAGCTCCACCGTCAACCGTACATTGGCGCCTTGCCTTTACCTGAATAATGTAGGTAGCACGTGGCTTGAGTATTTTATGAAATACTCAGTAAGTCACCCCACTGTTGGGGTTAGGAATGCAAACACATGCATCATATGAGCGGGACCTAACTTTTCATAAACTTTTCATAGCCTTGGGCGCTTTTCTATTCCGGGTAGGGTTGGATGTGTGGTACTCCTTCACACATGGCCCATGTACGTGTATATGAACCCACCAGGCGGGCTCTCATACGTACCCCCTGGGCCTGACTTGGTCGGGCACAACGTGTTACACGTAGCCGGACACCACAAAATAGAAAAGGGCCCGCATGATATCATGGCGAACATAAATATCGTATTTCATTCTTTCGTATCATAAAGGGGAAGAATCCCGATGCACGTGACATACATATATGCATGAGGTCCCTTAACATATCTAACATGGCATTACATAAGCAGTGCTAACATCGCATTTATGTTTCTTACATCACATGGCATCTCACATGACTTACATTACATGGCATATTACATAAACATTCTAGTTGCATAAACATCTCATGACATGACTCGATAATTCTACGTGTATCTATGACATCAATCAACA
>NW_019268577.1:1084171-1086719 GCF_002738365.1 Cucurbita moschata
TCATATCACAGAAAATATGGTGCATGCAGGGGCCACAGGGCACGCACCATCATACAACACGTAGAAAGCTAACTCCAACAGTAAGGTCACTTACCTCGATGGTCTTCGTTGAAGTCACTCACGACGAGCTAATCCCCGTGGTTAAATATGTCCTATGATAACCACATAAAAATTTAGAACCTTTCATAAGGTACCCTAGCTAAACCTCATGCTATTTATCAAAATAAACCCTCGACCAAATCTGTCTTTAACGTTTAGGAGCCATACTGACCTCGGATGGTAAAACTAAGGGCAGAAACGGCTTCAGAAGGGCCAAAAACCTTGGAATCGATATATTATAGTGATACCGATTCACCAAGCTGAGCTGCCGAGCCGACCTATTAAGCCGCCGAGCTGCCGTACACGTCAAGCCGAGCCGAGAGCACGCGTGCGGAGCCGAGACCAAGGCTGCAGCGCACGTCCGCGTTGGGCCGAAACGCATAGAGCCCGCGTTCGTCCCGTGGGCTGGTCCAGAGGCCGAACGTGAACCTGACCCGTTTTCCTTCGTCTTCCTTACCCGAAATCTCACGAAAACCCTAATCGTCGCTGCGCCGCCAATGGCGACGTCACAACCCCGATTTCGATGATGCGGCGACACCCCCCGCCTATTCCGACCGACGCGCAACGATATTCAACACCGATAGCCTCGGTTGCTTCTCCCTCAGGCCACTCACCGAAGAAAATCCAGCGAACCACCTCACACGTTTTTCCTGGCTAACCCTCTTGATTTTTCCGTACTCTCAGACACCCTCGAAAACCCAAAACGTTTGGAGAGCAAAAGTTGTTTCCAAGGAAGGAGGAGAGTTGTGTATGGGAATATAAAAGGTCTTTATGACTTTTCCATCAAGGCAGTAATTTCCTTGCTAGAAATCATACCCTTTTCCGGCGACAATAAATGTAGCATAATATCTTTTTGTTTTGGCAGCAAAAATAAAATCTTAGCATAAAATCTAAAATAAATAAAACAAAAATTCGAATCCTTACAGTTTGATACTGCGATCAAATCTTATGGCTTTAAACAGAATGTTGACGAACCTTGTATTTATAAAAGGATAGTCAACTCAGTAGCTTTCCTGGTGTTGTACGTTGACGATATCTTACTCATTGGAAATGATGTGGGATTTCTAACTGACATTAAGCATTGGCTAGTGACACAATTCCAAATGAAAGATTTGGGTGAGGCTCATTTTGTTCTTGGAATCCAAATTGTTCGGAATCGCAAGAACAAAACACTAGCATTGTCTCAGGCATCGTACATCGACAAAATGTTGATTCGATATAAGATGCAGGGCTCTAAGAAAGGATTATTACCTTTCAGGCATGGAGTTCATTTTTCGAAGGAACAAAGTCCTAAGACACCTCAAGAAGTTGAGGATATGAGACACATTCCATATGCATCAGCGATCGGTAGTCTGATGTAAGCCATGCTATGTACCCGACTCGACATATGCTATGCTGTGGGAATTGTCAGCAGATATCAGTCCAATCCGGGACGTGCTCATTGGACTGCCATTAAGAATATCCTCAAGTATCTTAGGAGAACGAGGGACTATATGCTAATGTACGGTGCTAAGGATCTGATCCTTACAGGGTACACTGACTCAGATTTTCAGACCGATGTAGATTCAAGAAAATCGACATCAGGACCTGTCTTCACTCTGAACGGAGGAGCAATAATATGGAGAAGCATAATGTAAGGTTGCATTGCTGATTCCACCATGGAGGCTGAGTATGTTGCTGCTTGTGAAGCAGCGAAAGAATCTATATGGCTTAGGAAGTTCTTAACTGATTTGGAAGTCGTTCCAAATATGCATCTTCCAGTCACTCTTTATTGTGATAACAGTGGAGCAGTTGCAAATTCAAAAGAACCAAGAAGCCATAAGCGAGGAAAACAAATTGAACGCAAATATCATCTCATAAGGGAGATTGTGCAACGAGGAGATGTGATCGTCACACAGATAGCTTCAGAGCACAACATTGCTGATCCATTTACAAAGCCCCTCACGTCTAAAGTGTTTGAAGGGCACCTAGTGAGTCTAGGACTACGAGTTATGTAATCTAGGGCAAGTGGGAGAAAAGGCATGAGTATATGATGCCCTAGTTTATTGTATTTATGTCTTTCTATCTACTCAACTTTATAAAACCCCACTAGAGTTGTAGTCCAAGTGGAAATTTGTTGGGTTTTATGTCCTAAAACTCATAGTTTGTAAACAAAAACATATTCTATTTTCAATAAAGTTACTATGGTTGTTTATTCAGTAAAGATTGTTATTGAATAAAGCGAACTTTACGAGCATTAATCTAAATCCAATAAACTAAGAACACTCTTGCTATAGGATGATTACTTGAACTATATGTAGAGACAAAAAAGTGAATCAAGTTCAAGTATATAGTCAAAATGATCTATAGTATAAGGATAAGGCTGAGTACCTTATTTTGGGGACACTATGGATGCGGCCCACTTTTGTATATGATATAAACAATGTGATCACTAAATTGTACATGTGGA
>NW_019268577.1:1086794-1090953 GCF_002738365.1 Cucurbita moschata
TCTCACTTTATAATGTCGTTTACTGTTGAGACTGATTTTCTTTTCATTCGATGACCTAGGTAACTCGATCTTAATCCTGAGCTAACCATGAACTCCTGTTTATTCGGAATTATCCTTAGATTTGCATGGGTTAGAGTGGCTCGAGTTTGCAGACTCAATAGGCCTCCAATTTCAGGGGTAAGACTAGGTGAATAGCTGGGGACGTGGGGTGCAAGATGGAATTCGCTCCTACCCACTTTCAGGGATAGAAGAGAGGTAGTTCCCTTATGTACTGACTCCAGGTCTTGAACAAGGGGCCCCACCCACTCATTGGCGTGAGAGGGATTCGGTTTACTAGTTGGACCACAAACCAATTGTTCATAAGAGGATCAGTGGGACATAAGGAACAAAAAGCAACTTAAGGGGTAAAACGACTAATCGACCCAGCTTTAGCTACGAACAACCTGTGAAGGATCGACTTACTAATCATGGTTATATCAAATGGACAGAAATATATCTATAGTGAGGGGAGTGCAACTACTAGGCTATAGTGGAGTGTCCTAATAGTTAACGAGTGTTGTTGATTAACAAGGTTAATGAGTTTAACCGGTTAATCTTGGATCATTGGAGCCCATAATCTATAGGTCCATTAGGTCCCTCTACTAGCTCATATCGGACAAACAATAAAACAGTGTGACGAGTGACTTCCAAGTGTTCGAATTCAAATTAAGGAATATGCACTACATATATACGATATATTTAACCGCATTTTTGTTTTATTTACGAATTAAACAAAAAGAGAGAATTTGAGATATTTAAATAAGGTTTAAATATTTTAATCAAATATGTGTCAGAATTGATTGGGATTGGCTTTTGAGTTAATATTAAATATTAATTAAATAGTTTAATTAATCCTTTAATATTACTTTAATTTGAAATTAAATTATTCAAATTAATTGTTGAATTAAAAGGAAGAAAGTCAAAATTGATTGGGATTGGCTTTTGAGTTAATATTAAATATTAATTAAATAGTTTAATTAATCCTTTAATATTACTTTAATTTGAAATTAAATTATTCAAATTAATTGTTGAATTAAAATGAAGAAAGTCAAAATGTTGACTTCATTTAATGGAAAAATTCATGTTAGTGGAATTTTGAGGTGTCAAAATTTGGTTTAACCAAACATGCATGCTTGCCAAATAAACCCCACAAGTTTTAGTGGAATTTTGAGTGTCAAAAGTTGGTTAGCTCAAACATGCATGCTTGCCACATAATCCCAAACATTTGAGTGGAATTTTGAGTGTCAAAATTTGGTGATCTCAAATTTGCATGAACATAAAAAATGACTCTATAAATAGAGTGATCATGGTACATGAAAGGTCTTCTTGGTAAAAAAACCTTGAAAAAAACCTCTCACAAACACTCTCTTCATATATACAAAATCCCTCTCAAGTTTAGTCACTCACCGGATTCCAAACCGGTTCGTGAGGAAAAAGGAATTTGAACTACAAAAGGTTAGTATTCAAACTCATTAAGTTTTAATACTTATAAACATGTTAGTTATTTACTATAATTGATGTTCTAAAAGTGCCTAAGATCCAAATTGCTTGTGCATGTGTTATATTAACACCATCAGATCCCAAGGGGCTAAAGGTCGTCTTCATCGGCTATGACCCCGGGAGAAAGGCATACATCTCTATGATCCGGTTGGGGGGCGAGCTCACGTATCTTTCAATGTCATCTTCGACGAAGGCACCTTTTGGCAGTGGAACGACGTGATCGAGGCAGACCACAACCCAAATCAATTCATGGTGGAGTACCTCGTCACCGAGCCGGAGAAGAAGGAGCCCAGCATCAGGAACCGTCACCGCCGCCAGTAGGTGCACCACCTGAACCAGTGGAGTTCGCAACACCACAGACTACGGATTCGACGCTGGATGCCGATCACAATGATGATCTAGTGGCCAGGTACCGGAGGATGGACGACGTAGTGGGAGGAGGTGAACCACCTGGACTGGCAGCGCGCGAGCTCAAAGAAGTTGCCGAACTGCATGCCATAAGTGCAGATGAACCGAACACCTTTACCGAAGTAGAAAGGAACCCGTGTTGGCTGAAAGCAATGCAGGAGGAGATGACATCCATCACCGAGAACCAGATGTGGAGTCTGGAGGATATGTCGTCGGGACATCGAGCCATAGGGCTGAAATGGGTCTTCAAACTAAAGCGCAATGAAAAAGGAGAAGTTGTGAAGCACAAGGCCCATCTGGTGGCGAAGGGCTACGTCCAGAAGCAAGGAATGGACTTCGAAGAGGTATTTTCGCCGGTGGAAAGGTTAGAATCCGTTCGTCTTTTGCTGACAATTGCAGCACATTGCTCTTGAGAGCTTCACCATATGGACGTGAAGTCTGCCTTCCTTAATGGAGAGCTGAAGGAAACCGTCTACGTCCGACAACCATCTGGCTTCCTGGACAATGACAACCCCAGTAAGGTACTACGCCTACACAAGGCATCTTCGACAAGACCCACGAGCTTGATCGCGAAGCTCGACAGTACCCTACTGTCACTGAAGTTCAAGCATTGTGCCTCTAAGCATGGCATGTACACGCACGGCCATGGCAAGCAGCGATTGATCGTGGGAGTGTACGTCGACGACCTAATAATCACTAGAGGCGACATGGAAGTCCTCGGAACGTTCAAGAAGGAGGCGTGCTCAAATACTACCTCGGCATCGAAGTGCAACAAAATTCTACTGGCATCTTCATCTGCCAAAGTGCGTATGCGAAGAAAATGTTGGACACAATTTGGCTTACGGACAGTAATCCTACAAGGACACCAATAGAGGCCCAGCTCCAACAAAGGAAGGCCGGCACTACGACGATAGTCAACTTCACCAATTACCGCAGCATTTTTGGGAGTCTGTGCTATCTGGTAAACACTCGTCCTGATCTTGCTTATTCTTTTGGATATGTGAGTACGCTTATGGAAGCACCTAGGGAGGAGCATCTAGTGGCTGTCAAGCGCATCCTGCGCTATATAGCCGGAACCAGAGGCTGGGGTGTAAGAAACTGCGTAGGAAGAGGAAAGGAGAAACTCAAGCTGGTCGGCTAAAGTGATTGTGACATGACCGGTGATGTTGATGATCGTAAGAGCACCAGCAGAATGATCTACTTCCTTTCAGGCGGCGCGATCTGCTGGCAATCAACAAAATAGAAGGTAGTTGCTTTGAAAGCAGATATGATCACCTAGGCTTCAAAGGTTTGAGAACATTGCAACATACAAAAATGGTGAGAGGGTTACCCCAATTGAAAGCATCGTCTAAAATATGCACTGATTGCATGGTGGGAAAGAAGCATAGGGATGCATTTCCAAAGAGAAGTGTATGGAGAGCAACACAAAGGTTGCAACTGGTACATGCAGACATCTGTGGACCCATCAAACCTTCTTCCAATAGTAAGAAGAGGTATTTTATAAGTTTTATTGATGATTACAGCCACAAGGTGTGGATATATTTTCTTGCTGAAAAGTCTGAAGCCTTTACTATCTTCAAGAATTTCAAAAATCTTGTTGAGAAAGAGACTGGAGATTTTATTCGTTGTTTACGCACGGACAGGGGTGGAGAGTTCACCTCTCACGAGTTCAACAACTTTTGTAAAACTAATGGTATCAGTAGACAACTTACTGCACCCTACACTCCCCAACGAAATGGTGCAGTTGAGCGCAAGAACATAACAATTATGAACATTGTTAGAAGTATATTATCAGAGAAGCAAGTTCCAAAGAATTTATGGCCAGAAGTAGAAAACTGGACAATGCACGTGGTCAACAGAAGTCCTATAGTGGTAGTGAAAAATATGATTCCTGAGGAGGCTTTGAGTGGCGTAAAACCTAATGTTGACTTTCGAGGTTTCGGACGCATTGGGCATGTTCATGTATCAGACGGTAAGAGAAAGAAGTTAGATGACAAAAGTTTTCAGTGTGTGCTGCTAGGGATGAGTGAAGAGTCTAAAGCATATAGACTCTATGATCAAGTGTCCAAGAAGATAGTTGTAAGTAGAGATGTGATTTTTGAATAAGCCAAATGATGGAATTGGGGAAAAACTAATGAAGAAGCTAGACTTGATACCCTCGAATGGGAAGATAGTATTACAGAAGGAGGCGATCATGACCAAAGTGAGGAAG
>NW_019268577.1:1091059-1091412 GCF_002738365.1 Cucurbita moschata
GAAGTGAGGAACAGAAGAGCACCATTGTGGATGAAAGATTATGTGAGCGGGGGAGAATTTTCTAAAGAAGCTGAGCACAACAATTTAGTTCTATTACCCCCAACTACATATCCGACTACCTTTGAAGAAGCTGTTCAAAGTTCAAAATGAAGAGCTGCAACGGACTTGGAGATAGAAGTCATCGAACGAAATGAGACTTGGGAGTTGACAAATTTGCTTAAAGAAATGAAGAAGATTGGAGGAAGGTGGGTTTTCAAAACCAAACTCAACGAAAATGGCGAAGTTGACAAGTATAAGGCTAGGTTGGTAGCAAAAGGTTATGCACAACAACATGGTATAGACTATACCGAGGT
>NW_019268577.1:1091573-1092992 GCF_002738365.1 Cucurbita moschata
AGAAAAAAGGTCAAGAAGACAAGGCATAAAAATTGAAGGCATTATATGGCCTCAAACAAGCCCCACGTGCATGGTACAGTCGAATTGAAGCACAATTTTTCAAAGAAGGATTTGAGAGGTGCAACTGCGACAAAATCCTGAAGGCATTTATATTAGTTAAAGAAAGTATGCAAAAGAAGTTTTGAAGAAGTGTAGGATGGAAAAAAGTAAATGTGAAAAACCCTATTGTTCCTGGGGTTAGACTGACAAAGGATAAAAAAGGAGCCAAGATCAATGCTACCATGTATAAACCATTGATTGGAAGCCTTATGTATCTAACTGCAACAACGCCGAATTTAATGTATGTAGTGTCTCTAATGAGCAGATTTTTGGCAAGTCCAACAGAGTTGCATTTGCAAGCTACAAAAAGAGTGTTGAGATAATTAAAAGGTACTATAGATTTGGGAATCATTTATCGGAAAAGGGGTAATGGAGGGTTGATAGCATATATTGACAGTGTTATGCAGGAGATATAGGTGACAAGAAAAGCACTTCTAGCTATGTGTTCTTACTCAGCGATGAAGGTGTGTCTTGGTCCTCAAAAAGACAACCTGTAGTTACGTTGTCCACTACTGAAGCAGAATTTGTGGCAGCCCCGTCTTGTGCTTGTCAAGGGGTGTGGATTAGGAGAGTTTTGGAAAAACTTGGTCATTTTCAAGACAAGTGGATCACTATGTTATGTGATAACAGTTCCACTATTAAGCTATCCAAGAATCCAATCAGGCATGGATGTAGAAAACACATTGATGTGAGGTTTCATTTCTTGCGTGATTTGACCAGAGATGGAGTTATTGAGCTGAAGCATTGTGTCACACAAGAACAAGGTGCAAATATTATGACAAAACCACTGAAGCTGAATGCATTCATAAAACTACGTGAGTCAATGGGTATGTGTGGAGTACCACGAGTAAACTGAAAGCATCCCTGCAATCAGTTTAGGGGAGAAATTGTTAAAGATGGTCATACTAGACCTGTTCTCTAGGGATGAAATGGCTACATTTTCTTTAGGATGTCCACCTCTCTCGGAATGTTAGAACCACTATGTTAATTAGTGGGTGGTTGCTTTTTCTATTTTTAGAGTTGGCTAATTTTATCCTTTCTAAATTTGTTAGTGTGCAAGGATATAAAAGGCAACCAAGTTGATTCGTACGACAAAGTAATTGACTTTAGAGCTTTAGTTGGTGTGTTTACAACACCAAGCAGAAAAATGAAGGATATGGATCAAGATCGAGAGACTATCCATAAAATGCTTTTTTCTCGATCATTTTCTCATGTTTTCTTGGACGAAATCAATGGAGCATTGATATTGCATTGATTACTTTGCCTTTGGTTTCTTCTACTTTTTTCTTGTTCAGTTTCTGATTCTGTTTCTTCTTTCTT
>NW_019268577.1:1093002-1105171 GCF_002738365.1 Cucurbita moschata
GAAGTGAGGAACAGAAGAGCACCATTGTGGATGAAAGATTATGTGAGCGGGGGAGAATTTTCTAAAGAAGCTGAGCACAACAATTTAGTTCTATTACCCCCAACTACATATCCGACTACCTTTGAAGAAGCTGTTCAAAGTTCAAAATGAAGAGCTGCAACGGACTTGGAGATAGAAGTCATCGAACGAAATGAGACTTGGGAGTTGACAAATTTGCTTAAAGAAATGAAGAAGATTGGAGGAAGGTGGGTTTTCAAAACCAAACTCAACGAAAATGGCGAAGTTGACAAGTATAAGGCTAGGTTGGTAGCAAAAGGTTATGCACAACAACATGGTATAGACTATACCGAGGTGTTTGCACCTATGGCTAGGTGTGATACTATTCGAATGACAATTGCTTTGGCAGCTCGAAATAGTCGGAACGTGTATCAGCTTGACGTGAAAAGTGCTTTCTTATATGGAGAGTTAAAAGAAGCCGTCTTTGTTGAGCAACCACAAGGTTATGAGAAAAAAGGTCAAGAAGACAAGGCATAAAAATTGAAGGCATTATATGGCCTCAAACAAGCCCCACGTGCATGGTACAGTCGAATTGAAGCACAATTTTTCAAAGAAGGATTTGAGAGGTGCAACTGCGACAAAATCCTGAAGGCATTTATATTAGTTAAAGAAAGTATGCAAAAGAAGTTTTGAAGAAGTGTAGGATGGAAAAAAGTAAATGTGAAAAACCCTATTGTTCCTGGGGTTAGACTGACAAAGGATAAAAAAGGAGCCAAGATCAATGCTACCATGTATAAACCATTGATTGGAAGCCTTATGTATCTAACTGCAACAACGCCGAATTTAATGTATGTAGTGTCTCTAATGAGCAGATTTTTGGCAAGTCCAACAGAGTTGCATTTGCAAGCTACAAAAAGAGTGTTGAGATAATTAAAAGGTACTATAGATTTGGGAATCATTTATCGGAAAAGGGGTAATGGAGGGTTGATAGCATATATTGACAGTGTTATGCAGGAGATATAGGTGACAAGAAAAGCACTTCTAGCTATGTGTTCTTACTCAGCGATGAAGGTGTGTCTTGGTCCTCAAAAAGACAACCTGTAGTTACGTTGTCCACTACTGAAGCAGAATTTGTGGCAGCCCCGTCTTGTGCTTGTCAAGGGGTGTGGATTAGGAGAGTTTTGGAAAAACTTGGTCATTTTCAAGACAAGTGGATCACTATGTTATGTGATAACAGTTCCACTATTAAGCTATCCAAGAATCCAATCAGGCATGGATGTAGAAAACACATTGATGTGAGGTTTCATTTCTTGCGTGATTTGACCAGAGATGGAGTTATTGAGCTGAAGCATTGTGTCACACAAGAACAAGGTGCAAATATTNNNATGACAAAACCACTGAAGCTGAATGCATTCATAAAACTACGTGAGTCAATGGGTATGTGTGGAGTACCACGAGTAAACTGAAAGCATCCCTGCAATCAGTTTAGGGGAGAAATTGTTAAAGATGGTCATACTAGACCTGTTCTCTAGGGATGAAATGGCTACATTTTCTTTAGGATGTCCACCTCTCTCGGAATGTTAGAACCACTATGTTAATTAGTGGGTGGTTGCTTTTTCTATTTTTAGAGTTGGCTAATTTTATCCTTTCTAAATTTGTTAGTGTGCAAGGATATAAAAGGCAACCAAGTTGATTCGTACGACAAAGTAATTGACTTTAGAGCTTTAGTTGGTGTGTTTACAACACCAAGCAGAAAAATGAAGGATATGGATCAAGATCGAGAGACTATCCATAAAATGCTTTTTTCTCGATCATTTTCTCATGTTTTCTTGGACGAAATCAATGGAGCATTGATATTGCATTGATTACTTTGCCTTTGGTTTCTTCTACTTTTTTCTTGTTCAGTTTCTGATTCTGTTTCTTCTTTCTTCTATTTCTTCTTTCTTTTGAATAATTTTGTTTTTGCCTGTCTTTTTTATCAGGTGGTTTGAACATGAAACTTGTAGCATAGTAATGCATTATGGAGTGGACTCTACTCTGTATGTTGTTATTTTACTTATTTATAATAGAGGCATCTCTTGCCGGCTTCTTTTTTCTCCCTTGGTTGTATCTCTATCCTTGCGATTTACAAAGGTTTGTTTCTCGTCGACCAAAAACACACATAGTTTTCGAAAAGAATATCTCTTTGAAACCGCGTTCTTATTTTTGGTCAACTTTTGACAAGGCGACCCGTAAGAATTGTTTGCAATGGAAATATTACTGCTTAGAAACTTGACTTGAAGACACTTTGCCATTGTACAGTTGGGATTCATTATAAGAGATTATTTATATTTGTATCAATCTATCTTAATCCTATCAGTTTCTATCCATAACCTAACCATATCGTTTTATCAATCTCTTGGGACCATATCGTTTCCTATACATAACCTAACCCTATCATTTTATCAATTTATCGTAACCATATCGTTTTCTATACATAATCTAACCGTATCATTATATTAAACATATCTTAACTAGGATGACAGAGCTCATGTAAATTGTAAGGACTCAAGTCATTAAGCGTAGGAATGGTATCAGAGCCTCTCAATTTTCGTGGGGGAAGAGGAGTTACTCGATCTTTAAGAACGGCGTTGCAGAAACCAGGAAGATGATAAGAAAATTTAGATGAATTTGGAGTATGTGATAGCTTAGCGTATAGCCCTTGTGTTCCAGGTGGTAAGACGCGGGAAGCGCAGTAAGTCCGTTGGCAAGCTTGGGTGCTTAGTCATACGAAAAATTCTGAAGAAAATCTTATCTACAACCTGACATCTTCATCAGAGACAAAACAAAGATTGACAACTTGTCAGCCACACAGTGAATTCTCACATGTGAATTAGCAGTGTTTGTAAATTATTAGTTTACTTTATATCTTTTCTTACTTTTAGGAAAACAGATCTTGCAGGGGTCCTGTCCTGCTAGATTCGATCTTATCTCTTAGTTGGCGTTTTTCAAATTTAAGTTCAAAATTGAAGTCTATAAAAGGACTTCATCAATGTAAGGAGAGCATTGATTGACCGATAGCTCTCTCTTGAATATCAATTGAAGATCGAAGATCAACTCCAAAATTGGACTATTCCAAAGGTAGATCCTAAAACTATCTACCAAGTTTCAACATTCAATTTTGCTCAAAGATCATGCATCAAATTCTCAGAGAAAAATATCTCAATACACAGCAATAGGGAGTCTCTGAATCTTTTTTCAAAATCCCTTATACTCCAACACCATGAAGAGTTTAATTATCTTCACCTCAGTCTTGTCCAAGTCGCTGTAAAACCATTGTTCAGGCTTAGGTTAGATATCCCGGTCCTTATCTCCTTACGAGATAAGAGACATGAAGATTTCTCAAATTCTTTATTGGGGATGGTTCAATCCAATCTAGAGAATGGACCAGTCTATTTCAATCGTTATCCAAATTTTACTTTGTCGCTCCACGACCCGCACATATTATCAGCCCTCATGCTGGATTTACAATAAAAAAATTTGAACATCAAGGCTGAAACTCATTCTTCAGTCGTCATATTCAGGGTTTATTACAAACTCATGAATACAAATATTTCTCCAAGAGCATTAAGATCCTCACCAAAAGAATCAACCATGCTCATAGAAGCAAATATTGGAAAGTCTTATGTGACTGTTCCAAAAACCCTTTCTTGGGATCAAATAACCAGAAATACACTCTGGAAAATAGAAGATGCTAATCTTCCAAGGAAAAAGGAATCTCAAAACCCAGTACAAATCCTCGAGCATGACGATGGAAGCGTTGAGATAAAATTCAGCGAGGAACCTTCGTCAGAATCAAAAGTAAAAGAATTCTTGAGTTCTAGACCAAGTACGTCGGGAATTTCAAGATCAATGTATGACCCCTTAAAGGTAAAGGAGGTCAGTTATGATCAAAAGAGGGCATCAATGCACTATGAGAATGGCTCAAGATCTCCAACCCATACAGATATGGATACTCAATCTGTCTACGAAAGTCAGCTAAATGTCATTACAGCTGATTTCCAGATAGACAAAGAATTTTTAAAGGCAGATTTTATGTCAGCTGTCAACTCTTCAAAGAGAAAAGCTTTCTTCCAAACCTACAAAGAAACTGAGCGATGCGAGTTAAGAGCTCAGTGGTATTCTCACATGGAAACTGTAGAAGAAAACATACCATTCTTCGAATGGTTTCAAGAAAATATTTTACAAATATGCACTTTGACTCAAAGAAGCTGGAAGACTACCAGAAGAGGTGAAGTATATTCAAAACATCCTCCGTTAGAAAAAGTCGAATTCGACAATTACTATGGTGAAAAGGTCAAAGCTAGTCCCTTTAAAACTATCCCAGAAGGGCTAGAAAAGGGTAATCCGACCCTAAAGTATATCAAGAATATCCAGCATCAAAATAATTATTCGAACAAGATTTTATCTACGATCTCCACTCCGCTTGAGAGTATCGAAGGAAAAATCTTGAAGAATTCTGGTACTCTGCAAGAACAAGCGAGCAGTTCGGTACCGAAAATCGATGAGTCAATCCCAATACACAGACCGGCAAACCTCGACATATTTACAAAGAGGATTTCAAAAGAAGAGGCCATTATGGCCAAAATAGAAGAAAAGTTGGATAGAATCCTAAATCCTGGAATAACACATCAGGATTCATCTGTCAATGTCGTAAACAATGACGACGAAATCCAGGAATTCGATGATGAGATTTTGGGCGAGGTTGAAGGACCTCTCTACAATCAAATCGAAAGAATCTCCAAGAAAAGTCAAAATAATACCAGTAATCAGAAAAACTGGTATCCTCAACCGTCTTTTCTGGATATTCAATTCGAAGAAAAGACTCTACAAACTCAAGCCCACTATGATGGCACGACAATCTATGAATGGAATATTGATGGATTGTCTGACTATCTGATAATGAATGTTGTCAATGAGATGATGATGGCCACAGGCACGTATAAATTACAGGGCCATAAATCTGACCATCAGATAGCTTAAGTTTTAGTAACCGGATTTACCGGGCAACTCAAAGACTAGTGGGACAAATATCTCGACGAAACAACTCGCCAACAGATATTAAACCACTATGTCGTTAGGCCAACTACTCAAGTTATCAAAGAAGAAGGTCCATCAACTAGGACTGAAATACAACATGAAAGGGTAGAGGATGCTGTCAACACCCTCATTTATACCCTCGTAGAATTCTTCGTCGACGACCCTCTAAAATACCAGGAGAGATCCACCGAGATACTCATGAATCTGAAATGCCCTACCTTAGGTGATTTCAGGTGGTACAAAGACATGTACTTCAGCAAAGTTCTTATTAGAACAGATAGTTCGTTGGAATTCTGGAAAGAGAATTTTGTCAATGGAGTACCAAAACACTTATCAAGGAGGATCAAAGACGGTCTGAAGACGAAGTATAATGGAACAATTCCATGGCAGACTTTGTCATATGGATCGATAGCATCCTTCATCATAGAAGAAGGACTCAGACTTTGTAATGAGTCAAAGATTCAAAACAAGCTAAATTCTTCAATATCAAACAGAAAAGAGCTTGGAAGATTTTGTGACCAATATGGATGCAAGGGGATAGAAGCTCCCTCAACCTCTAGAAGAAAGAAGGTTAAGACGCATCCAAAATCTTATAATTCATACAGGCCCAGAGAAAAGTATCGGAATAAACCCGTGCAATCTCAAAAGCCAACGTATTCAAGAAGGAAGTATATTCCTACGAAAACCAATAGAGGAAAGAAAAAGCAAACTTGCTTCAAATGTCATGAAGAAGGACACTATGCTAACAAGTGTTCGATCAGAGGAAAGATCAATGAGTTGGATATAGATCAAGAGCTGAAAAATCAGCTATTACGACTGACCCTAATCGACTCAGAGCAATCAAGCGAGGGAGAAATCCTCGAACTCCAAGAAGAATCCGATTCATATTCTAGCACAGAATACGAATCAGAACAGGAGGGAAAAGGGACATGCGAAGGATGCATAAATGTCCTTACAAAGGATCAAGAAATTCTACTCGAAGTACTAGAACAAGTTCAAGATCTAGAAGTTCAACAGAAAATTGCTCAACGACTTAGAGATGCCATGAAAATCTCTAAACCACTTGAAAGGGAAGAAAGAAATCCCTACAGACTCCAATCAGTTCTCCAAAGATTTGAAAAACCAAGAGAATTATCTCCTCAAGATCTACAAAGAGAGATTAATAGTCTCAAACAAGAAGTACAGGCGATAAGATCTGAAACTAGGTCAGAATCTTATATGCTTCGTCAAGAAATTCTCAATCTTCAGGAAAGGCTGCCCGAACAAAGGGAAACGGCGCAACCGAACCTGGACGAAGAAGATTTTCAAAGTTCCTTCGTTGGAGCCATCACCACTTCTCAATATCAAAAATGGTACGCTCTCATTACCTTAAAAATTTATGATTTCAAAATCACACTAAAGTCTCTCATAGATACTGAAGCCGATCAAAATTGCATTCAAGAAGGCCTAATACCTACAAAGTATTTTGAAAAAACTACTGAGGGCCTTAGAGGTGCTAACAACAACAAACTCAAAATTAATTACAAACTATCAAAAGTTCATGTTTGCAATGATGGAATTTGCTTCGTAAATTCCTTCCTTTTAGTAAAGAACTTAGAACAAGAGTTAATCCTAGGTACTCCTTTCATTACTCAATTATATCCTTTTCAAATAACTGATTTCATTACTCAATTATATCCTTTTCAAATAACTGAAAAAGGATTTGAGTCAAAGGCTTTAGGAAAAAAGATAAAATTTAATTTCCTTTCGCCCATAAGGATTAGTGAAATAAATAACCTTCAAAAGAATACAATTATTCGATCTATAAATGTACTAGATTATAAGGAAAAAAAAATTTTCTTTTTAAAGGAAGAAATTTCATTCAAAAGAATAGAAGAACAGATTAAAAATAAGAAAGTCCAGTAAAAAATCAAGACTTTACAAACTGATATAGAAAGGGAGATTTGTTCAACTATCCCTAATGCCTTTTGGAATAGGAAGCAGCACATAGTTGATCTTCCTTATGTCAAAAACTTCGAGGAGAAAAATATTCCTACGAAGGCCCGACCTATTCAAATGAATAGAAAATTACTAACATTCTGCAAAGCAAAAATCAATGATCTTTTGCAGAAGGGTCTTATTAGACCGTCAAAGAGCCCCTGGTCATCTGCGGCTTTTTACGTCAACAACCAGGCAGAGAAGGAACGAGGAGTTCTGTGACTGGTTATAAACTACAAACCCTTAAATAAGGTTTTGGAATGGATTAGATACCCAATACCAAATAAATCAGATTTAATGCAAAGAATTTCAAATGCAAAAGTATTTTAAAAATTTGATATGAAATTAGGATTTTGGCAAGTCCAGATTTCAGAAAAGGACAAATATAAAACGGCTTTCAATGTCCCTTTCAGACAATACGAATGGAACGTTATGCCATTTGGGCTAAAAAACGCTCCATCCGAATTTCAAAAGATTATGAATGATATTTTCAATCATTTTCAAGACTTTTCAATTGTTTATATTGACGATGTTCTGATTTTTTCTCAAAACATCGATCAACACTTTAAGCATCTTCAAATATTTTTTACGACAGTCAAAAGAAACGGTTTAGTTGTGTCTAAACCTAAAATTAAACTTTTTCAAACAAAAATCCGTTCTCTTGGATTTGAAATTCATTTGGGTCTAATTAAACCCATTCAAAGGTCCATTGAGTTTGCCTCAAACTTTTCGGATCAAATTACTGATAAAACCCTACTACAAAGATTTTTGGGATGTCTCAATTATGTGTCTGATTTCCTTCAAAATATCAGACCCATTTGTAAACAACTTTTTGAAAGGCTCAAAAAGAATCCAAAGCCCTGGACTGAAGAACACACCAAAACAGTTCAAAAAATCAAATCCCTTGTCAAGTCAATTCCGTGTTTATCGCTGATAAACCCAAGGGCTAGTTTAATAGTGGAGACCGACGCATCCGATATTGGATATGGAGGTATCCTGAAATAGTCCCTTGACAAGAAAGAATCCATTGTCCGTTTCCATTCGGGAATATGGAATTCTACTAAAAAAAAATTACTCAACAGTAAAGAAAGAAATACTTTCAATAGTACTTTGTGTACAAAAATTTCAAAGTGATTTAATTAACAAAAGCTTTGTTATCAAAACAGATTCAAGGGCATCTAAATTTGTTTTAGAAAAAGATGTCAAGAATCTTGTATCTAAGCAGATTTTTGCTAGATGGCAAGCCATTTTATCTTGCTTCGACTTCCAAATTTTGCCTATAAAAGGGGTCGAAAACCCTTTGGCAGATTACCTCTCAAGAGAGTTCTTACTCTCAAGGAAAAATTCTCCCTAACCAATCTCCTTCTCCCAGTGATGACCGAAAAGAAAGTGATCGAAAAAGGGAAGAAGCCCAATGCTTCTTCAAGCACACCTACTCCAATGACATCCGACAGCTATGCGATGGATGCTAGTTTCACATTGGTGACCAGATCTAAAGCAAATCTTTCTCAAAAACAGGCGAAGGTTATCACTCCGACGAGGCCTTCTGCCTCTTCAACACGGCCATCTACCGTTACTCAATCGAGACCTACTGTCTCTTCCACTTCAAAGGACCTTCTGTCCCCTCGACCTACTCGGACGCGGTTGTTCCCGTTCGTTTTTCTCCAGTTCCTGAAATCAGAACCTATTTTCAAAAATCTGTGTTTATACCAGAAGCTCTGGTAAAACCAGAATACGACGACCCGAAAATCGGAGAAGTCGTCAAAAAAGCCTATCCATCAGGATTCTTTTATATCTCAGAAGATCTTCATAAGACCAGAAGGTTTTATGAATTCATTCTTGTTTATACAAAATTCGTTGCAATTACTCATATTCCGAGTCGCGATGATCCTTCGAAAATTGCGTATTAAAAATTGAAAATTTTCAAAGTCATGAATCCGACGTATTGGAATCAAGACCCATACACGGAAAAGACCTTTTCAAAACCCTTTGTTCCTCATTCTTACTCATACAGAGATTATCAGATGGCGTGGTTTAATGTCATTTGGTATCAAAATTACGAGCACTCATGGTTTATTCAATTCTGCCAGAATGCTCATAAAATTCATTACCCATTCTGGTTCATCAAATGGTGGAAAATCTTTGGATCAACCAAAGATATATTTCCAGTTCCAATACAGGAATCGTTCCACTACTTCGTTCAAAATATATTCAAAACCCCATTTCCATTAACCATGCGTTTTTGCGTATACTTTCAAATTCCTTGGATTTTAACTTGGAATTTTCAAATTAAGGAAACCGAAGACCAAATAAAACAGGTCTCAAAACTATCAAAATCAAATGGTGGGATAAATATACTTATACCCATGCAGACATCAAAGCGGTAAAGGTCTGGCTATCTGAGAATGGTCACCTTCAGGATTTATCCAAGAAGAGGATCTCCGAATTCCTTAATTCAAAGTCGAAGCTACTCGCTGCATTAGCCCAGACAACTTCTGAAGCTGATTTTCAAAAACTTCTTCAAGAGACCGCATCAGTCGGTTCGACGTCTTCTCCTTATATTGTAGAAGAAGAAGATGAAGACACGATTTATGATCTCAATGATCCATTTTTTGATTCTCAACCACCTTTGTAGATATCCTCATCTCAACGACTATGTTAAACTAATTTTTTTTTTAAAAAAAAAAATTTCGTGAGTAGAATATGTTCCCTGACATATTCCCACTTTACTTCTTCAACTTCCCATCTTTTGGAATTTTATTATTTTGGTTTTTTCTATTATTGATATATCTTTTCCTATTTTCATCATATCTTCAACAGGTGTGATTGGTGAAGTAAGTATTGTCTTAAGAAGAGACTGTCACAGTAAGTCGGTTCTCCAAAACTTCTATATTTTTTGTTTTGTGTTTTGTCAAATTTCACCAATGTAAACCGTATTTGGATTTTTAAGAATAAGAATTACGAAGGATTGACCACGAAAAAGGAAGTGAATTTTGAAAGGTCAAAAAAGTGTGTGGCAAGAACAAGAATAAGAAAAGAAAGAGTGTGGTACCGTAGCATATCAAGGACACGATTAAGAGCTTACAAGTAGGCTACTTACTGAGTCTTGTACTCATTCCTTAATCTCTATTTTTTTTCCAGATAATAAGAAGCTGGTCGAGGTTGGGAGTGGACTCTGGAGCAGGTGTCATAGAAAAGCCTCAACCTTCGTCCTCAACCCTTATCTCTTTTAAAAAGTTTTGTGTCCATTCCTTATTTTGTGTTTTAACTCTTGTATTGTGTTGTGTTTTAAATACTTTTGTATGAACTTTATTTTGATATAATATAAATATAATGTATGTTATGTTTAAATTCCATTTGTCTTATTTCGTGAAATATTTACCCATCTTTTTTGAGTCACTGAGTCAGCCAGGTCCTTACAATAGGCATATCTCCTTAATATGTATGCATGAACGATTAAAATATAATTATGGTTTAGGTTATCGAATGGAATATCACCCTAACCGCATGCGTGAATGAAACAAGTTAAGCTTACGGTGTTAGAGCTAGAGAGGCATTCACATTAATCGAAGACTAATAATTTGTTTGTACTTCTCCTTGAAAAAGTTCAACATCACAATATCTCAAACTTTCAACTTTCTTCCATGTGTAACCCAAAACAAAAGTGAAAACTTAGAAAGCTCGAAAGTTCAAACATTATTTATTCAAAGTATAATTTGTAAAAGTGCAATGCATTCCATTGCATGACATGAAAACAAAGGCAGAAATGAAAGAAAAATATATGAAATCAACAATAGCAATGACATACATGATGGCTCCCAACATGCTTACAAAATCCTCCTTTCTCACATCCAGAAATGCAGTGAGTCCAACATTTGCCATTGGCTTGATCGTCTACTCCAGGCTTGCAAGCTCCCAAACTAGGATGGTTGTTACAACACAATTGAGCGTCTGCATTCAAACTCCCTGTAACTCTACTCGTTAATTTTCAATAAGAAAAAAATAACACTAAAAAATTATTTAATAAGAAAAGTTAGACCTAAATATAAAACGAGGAAGGTAATGAAGAAGCGGGTGAAAATTGCTCCTCCTTTTGTCATTTCTCTTGATTGTGTTGTAAAAAATTGTTGAAATGTGTGATGCAGCTGAAAAGGAAGAGGGTGGGTTTTTATTGTAAAATTTTGAGGACAAACTTGATGACAAACCCTATTAGTGACACAATCTGGATCAAACTTTTAAAGGAAAATATGTAAATTATTTTTAAACCGATTTTAAGATTAATTTTTTACCATATAAATTTATTTATTAATAACCACCTACATTTCACCACATAAATATTATATAATATGCATTGTAATTTATCGTTGTTGTTTTTTTTTTTTTATTATGTCCAAAAGCAGCATATACCTTACCATTTATCACGAGAAACAATATATTAATAAGAAATTTGACAATTCGAAATATTTCATATGTAGGTTGTGTATTAGTATATGGACCACATTATGAAAACACATGCAAGTCTCCTCGTATGTTCACGGTCTTCTTCGTTGATCACAGTCAACATTGACAACAATTAATGGGCAGCCAGCATGTCCTCCTCACCGTTTCTCATTACTTCACTATCATGACCAAAATTTTAAGCTCCTTGAAGCATGAACTGCAATATAGTGTGATTTGGAACGGATAAAAATACAATAAATATTTTTACTTTTTAAAACATGGAGAATTTGGGATAATTAGTCTATTACCTAAACAATACTTACGTAGTTATGTGGTATGTCATCCTCGGATGAGTTTAAGGAGAGGGGATTCCTTAGGTTGTCCACTTCCTTTTCCACACATAACTCTATTCCTACACCTAAAGAACTCCTTTGATAGTCCTGTTAGGTCAATTGGTCGGGAAATGTCATGAACCTAGGAAAATCTATGTCTATGAATGTCATACCCCAAATAAGTTAAGGCGCTCACAAGAATTAAGGGATCTAAAGGAAAAACCTAAAGGATCTAAGGAGAGTTAAAGGGATCTAAGAAAGTTATTTGAAAAGAAAAAGTTATGATAGGGTAAGAAAATGGAAAAGAATTTGATGCATTATTCTCGTGATGTTTCAAAATTTGA
>NW_019268577.1:1105181-1106785 GCF_002738365.1 Cucurbita moschata
TCCCACTTTACTTCTTCAACTTCCCATCTTTTGGAATTTTATTATTTTGGTTTTTTCTATTATTGATATATCTTTTCCTATTTTCATCATATCTTCAACAGGTGTGATTGGTGAAGTAAGTATTGTCTTAAGAAGAGACTGTCACAGTAAGTCGGTTCTCCAAAACTTCTATATTTTTTGTTTTGTGTTTTGTCAAATTTCACCAATGTAAACCGTATTTGGATTTTTAAGAATAAGAATTACGAAGGATTGACCACGAAAAAGGAAGTGAATTTTGAAAGGTCAAAAAAGTGTGTGGCAAGAACAAGAATAAGAAAAGAAAGAGTGTGGTACCGTAGCATATCAAGGACACGATTAAGAGCTTACAAGTAGGCTACTTACTGAGTCTTGTACTCATTCCTTAATCTCTATTTTTTTTCCAGATAATAAGAAGCTGGTCGAGGTTGGGAGTGGACTCTGGAGCAGGTGTCATAGAAAAGCCTCAACCTTCGTCCTCAACCCTTATCTCTTTTAAAAAGTTTTGTGTCCATTCCTTATTTTGTGTTTTAACTCTTGTATTGTGTTGTGTTTTAAATACTTTTGTATGAACTTTATTTTGATATAATATAAATATAATGTATGTTATGTTTAAATTCCATTTGTCTTATTTCGTGAAATATTTACCCATCTTTTTTGAGTCACTGAGTCAGCCAGGTCCTTACAATAGGCATATCTCCTTAATATGTATGCATGAACGATTAAAATATAATTATGGTTTAGGTTATCGAATGGAATATCACCCTAACCGCATGCGTGAATGAAACAAGTTAAGCTTACGGTGTTAGAGCTAGAGAGGCATTCACATTAATCGAAGACTAATAATTTGTTTGTACTTCTCCTTGAAAAAGTTCAACATCACAATATCTCAAACTTTCAACTTTCTTCCATGTGTAACCCAAAACAAAAGTGAAAACTTAGAAAGCTCGAAAGTTCAAACATTATTTATTCAAAGTATAATTTGTAAAAGTGCAATGCATTCCATTGCATGACATGAAAACAAAGGCAGAAATGAAAGAAAAATATATGAAATCAACAATAGCAATGACATACATGATGGCTCCCAACATGCTTACAAAATCCTCCTTTCTCACATCCAGAAATGCAGTGAGTCCAACATTTGCCATTGGCTTGATCGTCTACTCCAGGCTTGCAAGCTCCCAAACTAGGATGGTTGTTACAACACAATTGAGCGTCTGCATTCAAACTCCCTGTAACTCTACTCGTTAATTTTCAATAAGAAAAAAATAACACTAAAAAATTATTTAATAAGAAAAGTTAGACCTAAATATAAAACGAGGAAGGTAATGAAGAAGCGGGTGAAAATTGCTCCTCCTTTTGTCATTTCTCTTGATTGTGTTGTAAAAAATTGTTGAAATGTGTGATGCAGCTGAAAAGGAAGAGGGTGGGTTTTTATTGTAAAATTTTGAGGACAAACTTGATGACAAACCCTATTAGTGACACAATCTGGATCAAACTTTTAAAGGAAAATATGTAAATTATTTTTAAACCGATTTTAAGATTAATTTTTTACCATATAAATTTATTTATTAATAACCACCTACATT
>NW_019268577.1:1106803-1125069 GCF_002738365.1 Cucurbita moschata
ATTTATCGTTGTTGTTTTTTTTTTTTTATTATGTCCAAAAGCAGCATATACCTTACCATTTATCACGAGAAACAATATATTAATAAGAAATTTGACAATTCGAAATATTTCATATGTAGGTTGTGTATTAGTATATGGACCACATTATGAAAACACATGCAAGTCTCCTCGTATGTTCACGGTCTTCTTCGTTGATCACAGTCAACATTGACAACAATTAATGGGCAGCCAGCATGTCCTCCTCACCGTTTCTCATTACTTCACTATCATGACCAAAATTTTAAGCTCCTTGAAGCATGAACTGCAATATAGTGTGATTTGGAACGGATAAAAATACAATAAATATTTTTACTTTTTAAAACATGGAGAATTTGGGATAATTAGTCTATTACCTAAACAATACTTACGTAGTTATGTGGTATGTCATCCTCGGATGAGTTTAAGGAGAGGGGATTCCTTAGGTTGTCCACTTCCTTTTCCACACATAACTCTATTCCTACACCTAAAGAACTCCTTTGATAGTCCTGTTAGGTCAATTGGTCGGGAAATGTCATGAACCTAGGAAAATCTATGTCTATGAATGTCATACCCCAAATAAGTTAAGGCGCTCACAAGAATTAAGGGATCTAAAGGAAAAACCTAAAGGATCTAAGGAGAGTTAAAGGGATCTAAGAAAGTTATTTGAAAAGAAAAAGTTATGATAGGGTAAGAAAATGGAAAAGAATTTGATGCATTATTCTCGTGATGTTTCAAAATTTGATCCTTTTCCATAGCCTATTATTCTCTGTCATTCTTATTGTTAGAAATCACGATGTGTTTGGCCGTACATACTTAAATAATTGTCAATATTATTTTTATCGTTGTTACATCATATACCTCTAAAAAAAGAAAAACTTTCGTACTCGAAACTGCTTTAATCTCCAGATAACTCGAGTTCTCGTTCTAAGAGTTCTTTGTTAAGTCTTGAACTAAGGAAAAATTGTTAACAAGGTTTCCCTAATTCATATGAGTCAAACATTTCTTTGCATGCATAAATNCTCATAGGGATATTTTGGACATTTACTACCCCAAATTTTGATTTAAATTCTCAACATATTCCGATGACCTTGTAACTTTGTATAATCCTTTTGAACCATGATATAAGGCTCCTCATCAATTTTCATGTCATTTAGATGCCACTTTGGTCATAAGCGTACATAATTACAAGGGCATTTTAGCCATTATACACCTACCCTTGGTTAAGCCCCTCCATTGTAATCTAATGGTCACCAAATTTCATACCTAGCCTTATCACATCGTATTCTAGATTTTTAGAACTAAGTCAACAATAATGCAGTCAACTATAACATAGTCAGTGTTACCAAATTCCATCCTACGTTACATTTGATAATAGTCAATCAATAACAATATATGCAATCAATGACAATTCTTTTTCTTATCTTATGCATGACATACCTGATCGTGACGAGGCGTCGACGATGGGACTGTGTGATAAGAATCACGATGTTTCAAATGGACCTATTGCCAATCTAAAAAATGCCATGAAAATTCAAAAAATATGTCAACAACAGAATAATGAACCTACTCCCGAAAGCTCAATTAATTTCAAACCTCTTGCATTAGCCACTCAAGTACATCAACATTTGTTAGAAAGAATTGTTTTTAATTTCATAAATGATGTAAAAGTCAAATAGTCAATTTGACTTATTATTTCGTGGAGATTAAAGGGGATCGGGAATAAATCCCGTCCACAAACGTCTTTTGTCGGGAGACTATAAATACCCATAATATATTATGTAAAATTCAGATTCGTGGATGAATGTAATTCAGTTCTCAAATTAAGACGTTTCCCTTAGAAATCTGAGCATCATATTTTCCATTTCTATGTTTCAAGCAATTCTTGTGGTAGAATTGCACCCGAGCCATTCAACCAAGCCTTGATCAAGTTAGATTGTGGAGTGACTCAATTTAGAACAAGGTTCCAAATCTTGCTTCTACATCTTCAATCGTAAGAGGTAATCTAATTCTAGCCTTATCTCTTGGTTGATCCAAATTTCGTATAAGGAGGTGTTGATTACTTTGATTCAAGGGTTTTTGCTAAAACAAAAGCTTGAATCGTTGGGCTGAGGATTAGGGTTGCCTTATCAATTTGGTATCAGAGACTAGGTTTACATCTTTTTGGCCGACTCTAGAATTGATTTTATCTTTTATTTTTGCTATTGTTTATCTTTTCTTCAAATTTGCCCATTTATTTTCTTACTGTCATTTCCGCCATTATTCATCAACTTTTCACTTTGTTCTCATTTTCTTCCTAAAGATCACGTTTAGATCTTGAAAAGAAAAAATCTTATCATTTTTGTTCTTACGATTGTGATTATACATGATATTTATCATTTTTTTAGATCATTTGCATGTTTATTTGAAGATCAAATAAACTTCGATTCACATCTTTTTCTTAATCCATCTAAATCTAGAACCGTTGTGTTTGATATTTTTTTTTCCTTTCATAATCTACGCTTGAAGATAACTTCTAAATTTCTCGAATTCTGTAAAAAGAGAGTTAGATGGTTCTTAAAATCTTCACGTCGTTTCTTTTTTGAATTTTTTATTTTATTTTTTAGTGTGCAATTCTATCCCAAAATATCTATGTCTCTTATTTGTTTGTTCACTTCTTGTTTTATTTTGTTGTTATTTCATAATTAAATGTCACTTTCCCAAACAGTCTACCTTTGTGTATATAAACATGAGTGTCCCTGAGTGTAAAATCAATGAGTTGAGTGTCTGAGGTCCTAAACATATTTCACTACTATTTGTACAATCATGAACCAAGACGAGAAAAATGGAAGGGAGATCAATGATCTAGTTGAAGAAGTCCAGAAGAATGAGGAGGAACTGGAAGATGGGATTCATTTGGCACTTATAACAAGAAGACTTGTTAAAACTCAAGTTACGGAGAATGATGTTGATGATCAAAGAGACAACCTGTTCCACATGCGGTGTTTCGTCAAGGGGACTGCTTGTAGTCTTGTCATTGATAATGGAAGTTGCACCAATTGATAATGGAAGTTGCATCAAAAGGTTACAAATTCCAACCCAAAGTCATCCTAAACCTTACAAGCTCCAATGGCTCAATGATAGTGGAACAATGAAGGTAGTTTCCCAAGCTTTAATATCTTTTACTTTGGGAAAATATAAAGATGAAGTTCTTTGTGATGTATTATTACCAATGCAAGCTGGAGATTTATTGCTTGGCCGACCATGGCAATTTGACAGGAGGGTTATGTATGATGGCTATTTGAATAGGTATTCTTTTGTAAAAGATGGTAGAAAAACCACTTTTGTACCTTTGAGTTCTGCAAATGTATTTGCTGATCAATTAAAATTGGAGGAAAGAAAGAAAGAGTTTGAGGAAAAAGAGTTAAAAGAAAAACAAGAGTTTGATTGAAAAAATAGAGAAAAATCAAAGAGAAAAAGAGAAGAATGAAAAAAGAGATGAAATTGAAGAAAAAAGGAAGAGAGAGAGTTATTTGGCTGCAGTTATTTGGCTACAATGGAGGATTTTCGGTCTCTAACTATAACAACTTGGCTTTGCCTAGTATTTTTCAATCTCTTTTACAGGAATTTGAAGACATTTTTCAAGATAAAGAAATACCTCCCATTAGAGAAGCTGAACATAAAATAGACTTCATTCCAAGGACTGTCATTCCTTATAAGCCAGCTTATCGAGTCAATCCAACCGAGACAAAAGAAATTCAAAGGCAAGTGGAGGAGCTCATGGAGAAAGGCTATGTACGAGAAAGTTTGAGTCCATGTTCTATACGACACTTATTGGTGCCAAAGAAAGATGAAACTTGGCGCATATGCATGGATAATAGAGTGATCAACAAAATCACGGTAAAGTATCGACATCCTATTCCTAGGTTAGACGATATGCTTGATTTATTGCATGATTCGTGTCTATTTATAAAAATTATTTTGAAATCTGGATATCATCAAAATAGAATGCACGTAGGAGATGAATGGAAAACAACTTTCAATATTAAGTTTGGATTGTATGAATGACTTGTTATGCCTTTTAGATTAACTAATACTCCTAGTACACCTATGCGCTTGATATATAATGGTTTGGGAAAATATATGAGAAAACATGTTGTTGGTTATATTGTTGATATTATAATGTATTTGAAGATTTTGCTTGAGCATGTGGAGCATGTTAAATTAGTTTTGATTACACGTAGAAAAGAGAAATTTAATTTTAATAAGGGTAGTTTTTGCATGGAAAAAGTTCACTCTATTGGCTTCATAGTTGATAAAAGTAGATTAGCTTTAGATAGAGACAAAGTTAAATTCATTATGGATTTGCCAACACCAAAAAGTGCACGTAAATTTCGGAGTTTTCATGAGTTAGCTAACCTCTATAAGAGATTTATAAATGATTTTAGAACCGTAACTGAACTATTGAATGACTTAGTGAAAAAGAATGTTGTTTTTAAATGGGGGAGAAATGCAAGAGAATGCATCCAATTTTCTTAGGAAGAAATTAAGCAAACCATAATTTGTTTTGGCTAGCTTTGATAAAACTATTGAAATTGAATGTGATGTATGTGGTTTGGGCATAAGTGTTGTTTTAATTCAAGATGGAAAGCACTTAATATATTTTAGTGAAAAACTAAATGGGCCAACATTGAAATATACTACCTATGATAAAGAATTATTTGCTTTAGTTCATATATTGCATGTGTGGAAACACTACTTATGGCCTAGAGAATTTGTGACCCATTTTGATCATGAAAGCTTGAAGTATGTGAAGGGTCAAAGCAAACTGAATCGTAGACATGCAAAGTGGGTGGAATTTATTGGAACACTTTTGTATGTCATCAAATATAAGCAAGGTAATGATAATATGGTAGCTGATGTGTTATCTAAAAGGTACGATCTCTTTACTTCTCTTAGTGCAAAAATTCTTGGACTTGAGCATGTTACCGAACTATATAGAGATGTCCAAGATTTCAGAACTATTTATGCATCTTGTCTTGCAAAAATGGCTATGGATGATTACTATTTGTTTCATACATTTTTTATGCTTTGTATTCCTAAATGCTCTATAAAAGATTTGCTTTTGAGAGAAGCACATGGTGGTGCCTCAATGGGACATCTCTGGATTAATACAACTTATAAGATGTTGCATATACACTTCTTTTGGCCGAAAATGAAGCATGATGTCCATAAGTTTTGTAGCAAATGTTTTAAACGCAAAGAAACTAAATCTAGATCACATCCAAACGGATTTTATACTCCTTTGAATGTACCTAACAAACCTTGGACTAATATATCTATAAAATTTGTTCTTGGTTTACTGCACACTAAAAAGGGTAAAGATTGTATTTTTGTTGTGGCAGATATATTTATTGAAATTAGTCGAAATGGATGATGCAAAGCACAACAAAAAACAATTGCTGACAAGAAGCTGAAAGACTTGAAGGTCAAGAATTATTTGTTCCAAGCCATTGATCGAACTATTATGGAAATGATCCTTAATAGAGTCACTGCAAGAAAAAAAAAACTTTTGGGACTCTATGAAGCCGAAGTACCAGGGTTCCACAAGAGTCAAAAGAGCTCAACCCCAAGCTCTTAGGAAAGAGTTTGAAGTCCTACAGATGAAAGAAGGTGAGAGTGTTAATGCATATCTTGCTCGAACTCTCACCATTGCAAACAAGGTGAAAATTTATGGCGAACACATGAAACAAGTGGTGATTATTGAAAAAAATCTTGAGATCAATGACTTCAAGATTTGACTATGTTATATGTTCAATTGAAGAGTCTAATAACTTAGACACTTAACAATCGATGAATTGCAAAGCAGCTTGCTGGTACATGAGCAAAGAATGAATGGACGTGTAGGTGATGAACAAGCACTAAAGGTGACATAAGATAATAGATTCTGTGGAAGAGGAGTTGATCGAGCTCGTGAAGTTTTTGGAAGAAGAGGTAGAGGAAGAGGAAGAGGTAGACATGCATACAACAAAACTACAGTTGAGTGTTATAAGTGTCATCAGTTAGGACACTTTAGATATGAGTGTCCTCAATGGGAAAAGGAAGCAAGTTATGCAGAGACTGAGGATGAAGAAGAAATCTTGTTGATGTCATATGCGGAGCTCAACCAATCAAGGAGGGAAGATGTTTGGTTCCTTGATTCGGGGTGTAGAAATCATATGTGTGCAAACAAGGAATGGTTTTCAGATTTTGACGAGGAATTCCGACAATTTGTGAAGCTTGGAAATAATTTCAAGATGGTAGTGTTGGGAAAAGGTAACATTAGGTTGCAAGTTGCTGGAGTCACTCAGGTATTCACTGATGTTTTCTATCTATATACCTGAGTTGAAAAACAATCTCTCAAGTCTTGGACAATTGCAAGAAAGAGGTGTATCTATTTTGATACAACATGGAGAATGCAAAATCTATCATCCCAGGAAGGGGCTTATTATGCAAACAGCAATGTCTGCAAATAGGATGTTCATATTACTTGCAAGAATCATGCCACAAGTCGCCACTTGCTTCCAAACAATTATAGAAGACAACACTCATCTTTGGCACTGCAGATATGGTCACCTAGGCTTCAAAAGTTTGAGAACATTGCAACATACAAAAATGGTGAGAGGGTTACCCCAATTGAAAGCATCGTCTAAAATATGCACTGATTGCATGGTGGGAAAGCAACATAGAGATGCATTTCCAAAGAGAAGTTTATGGAGAGCAACACAAAGGTTGCAACTGGTACATGCAGACATCTGTGGACCCATCAAACCTCCTTCCAACAGTAAGAAGAGGTATTTTATAAGTATTATTGATGATTACAGCCGCAAGGTGTGGATATATTTTCTTGCTGAAAAGTCTGAAGCCTTTACTATCTTCAAGAATTTCAAAAATCTTGTTGAGAAAGAGACTGGAGATTTTATTCGTTATTTACGAACGGACAGGGGTGGAGAGTTCACCTCTCACGAGTTCAACAATTTTTGTAAAACTAATGGTATCAGTAGACAACTTACTGCACCCTACACTCACCAACGAAATGGTGCAGCTGAGCGCAAGAACGTAACAATTATGAACATTGTTAGAAGTATATTATCAGAGAAGCAAGTTTTAGAGAATTTCTGGCCAGAAGCAGAAAACTGGACAATGCACGTGGTCAACAGAAGTCATATAGTGGTAGTGAAAAATATGATTCCTGAGGAGGCTTTGAGTGGCGTAAAACCTAATGTTGACTTTCGAGGTTTTGGACGCATTGGGCATGTTCATGTATCAGACGGTAAGAGAAAGAAGTTAGATGACAAAAGTTTTCAGTGAAGAGTCAAAAGCATATAGACTCTATGATCCAGTGTCCAAGAAGATAGTTGTAAGCAGAGATTTGATTTTTGAATAAGACAAATGATGGAATTGGGGAAAAACTAATAAAGAAGCTAGACTTGATACCCTCGAATGGGAAGATAGTATTACAGAAGGAGGCGATCATGACCAAAGTGAGGAAGAATCTGAAGAGGAGACGATAACAGAAGAAGAAGGGAAAGTTAGAATATCTTCCATCCAGCGAGTCATCTGAATCAAAATCCTCAATATATGAAGAAAGCACTCCCGAAGTGAGGAATAGAAGACCACCATTGTGGATGAAAGATTATGTGAGGGGGGGAGAATTTTCTAAAGAAGCTGAGCACAACAATTTAGTTCTATTACCCCCAACTACATACCCGACTACCTTTGAAGAAGCTATTCAAAGTTCAAAATGGAGAGCTGCAACGGACTTGGAGATAGAAGTCATCGAACGAAATGAGACTTGGGAGTTGACAAATTTGCTTAAGGAATGAAGAAGATTGGAGGAAGGTGGGTTTTCAAAACCAAACTCAACGAAAATGGCGAAGTTGACAAGTATAAGGCTAGGTTGGTAGCAAAAGGTTATGCACAACAACATGGTATAGACTATACTGAGGTAATTGCACCTTTGGCTAGGTGGGATACTATTCGAATGACAATTGCTTTGGCAGCTCAAAATAATCGGAACGTGTATCAGCTTGACGTGAAAAGTGCTTTCTTATATGGAGAGTTAAAAGAAGCCGTCTTTGTTGAGCAACCACAAGGTTATGAGAAAAAAGGTCAAGAAGACAAGGCATAAAAATTGAAGGCATTATATAGCCTCAAACAAGCCCCACGTGCATGGTACAGTCGAATTGAAGCACAATTTTTCAAAGAAAGATTTGAGAGGTGCAACTGCGACAAAATCCTGAAGGCATTTATATTAGTTAAAGAAAGTATGCAAAAGAAGTTTTGAAGAAGTGTAGGATGGAAAAAAGTAAATGTGAAAAACCCTATTGTTCCTGGGATTAGACTGACAAAGGATGAAAAAGGAGCCAAGATCAATGCTACCATGTATAAACAATTGATTGGAAGCCTTATGTATCTAACTGCAACAACGCCAAATTTAATGTATGTAGTGTCTCTAATGAGCAGATTTATGGCAAGTCCAACAGAGTTGCATTTGCAAGCTACAAAAAGAGTGTTGAGATACTTAAAAGGTACTATAGATTTGGGAATCATTTATCTGAAATGGGGTAATGGAGAGTTGATAGCATATATTGACAGTGATTATGTAGGAGATATAGGTGATAGGAAAAGCACTTCTAGCTATGTGTTCTTACTCAGTGATGAAGGTGTGTCTTGGTCCTCAAAAAGACAACCTGTAGTTACGTTGTCCACTATTGAAGCAGAATTTGTGGCAGCCGCGTCTTGTGCTTGTCAAGGGGTGTGGATGAGGAGAGTTTTGGAAAAACTTGGTCATTTTCAAGACAAGTGGATTACTATGTTATGTGATAACAGTTCCACTATTAAGCTATCCAAGAATCCAATCAGGCATGGATGTAGCAAACACATTGATGTGAGGTTTCATTTCTTGCGTGATTTGACCAGAGATGGAGTTATTGAGCTGAAGCATTGTGTCACACAAGAACAAGGTGCAAATATTATGACAAAATCACTGAAGCTGAATGCATTCATAAAACTACGTGCGTCAATGGGTATGTGTGGAGTACCACGAGTAAACTAAAAGCATCCCTGCAATCAGTTTAGGGGAGAAATTGTTAAAGATGGTTATACTAGACCTGTTTTCTAGGGATACAATGGCTACATTTTCTTTCGGATGTCCACCTCTCTCGGAATGTTAGAACCACTATGTTAATTAGTGGGTGGTTGCTTTTTCTATTTTTAGAGTTGGCTAATTTTATCCTTTCTAAATTTGTTAGTGTGCAAGGCTATAAAAGGCAACCAAGTTGATTCGTACGACAAAGTAATTGACTTTAGAGCTTTAGTTGGTGTGTTTACAACACCAAGCAGAAAAATGAAGGATATGGATCAAGATCCAAGATCGAGAGACTATCGATAAAATGCTTTTTTCTCGATCCTTTTCTCACGTTTTCTTGGACGAAATCAATGGTGCATTAATATTGCATTGCTCACTTTGCCTTTGGTTTCTTCTACATTTTTCTTGTTCAGTTTCTGATTCTGTTTCTTCTTTCTTCTGTTTCTTCCTTCTTTTGAATAATTTTGTTTCTGCCTGCCTTTTTTATCAGCTAGTTTGAACATGAAACTTATAGCATAGTAATGCAATATGGAGTGGACTCTACTCTGTATGTTGTTATTTTACTTATTTATAATAGAGGCATCTCTTGCCGGCTTCTTTTTTCTCCCTTGGTTGTATCTCTATCCTTGCGATTTACAAAGGTTTGTTTCTCGTCGACCAAAAACACACATAGTTTTCGAAAAGAATATCTCTTTGAAACCTCGTTTTTATTTTCGATCAACTTTTGACATGGAAGGCGACCCGTAAGAATTATTTGCAATGGAAATATTACTGCTTAGAAACTTGACTTGAAGACACTTTGCCATTGTACAGTTGGGATTCATTATAAGAGATTATTTATATTCATATCAATCTATCTTAATCCTATCAGTTTCTATCCATAACCTAACCATATCATTTTATCAATCTCTTGGGACCATATCGTTTCCTATACATAACCCAACCCTATCATTTTATGAATTTATCGTAACCATATCGTTTTCTATACATAATCTAACCGTATCATTATATTAAACATATCTTAACTAGGATGACAGAGCTCATGTAAATTGTAAGGGCTCAAGTCATTAAGCGTAGGAATGGTATCAGAGCCTCTCAATTTTCGTGGGGGAAGAGGAGTTACTCGATCTTTAAGAACGGCGTTGTAGAAACCAGGAAGATGATAAGAAAATTTAGATGAATTTGGAGTATGTGATAGCTTAGCGTATAGCCCTTGTGTTCCAGGTGGTAAGACGCGAGAAGCGCAGTAAGTCCGTTGGCAAGCTTGGGTGCTTAGTCATATGAAAAATTCTGAAGAAAATCTTATCTACAAACTGACACCTTCATCAGAGACAAAACAAAGATTGACAACTTGTCAACCACACAGTGAAGGTTCACATGTGAATTAGCAGTGTTTGTAAATTATTAGTTTACTTTATATCTTTTCTTACTTTTAGGAAAACAGATCTTGCAGGGGTCCTGTCCTGCTAGATTCGATCTTATCTCTTAGTTGGCGTTTTTCAAATTTACGTTCAAAATCGAAGTCTATAAAAGGACTTCATCAATGTAAGGAGAGCATCGATCGACCGATAGCTCTCTCTTGAATATCAATTGAAGATCGAAAATCAACTCCAAAATTGGACTATTCCAAAGGTAGATCCTAAAACTATCTACCAAGTTTCAACATTCAATTTTGTTCAAAGATCATGCATCAAATTCTCAGAGAAAAATATCCCAATTCACAGCAATAGGGAGTCTCTGAATCTTTTTTCAAAATCCCTTATACTCCAACACCGTGAAGAGTTTAATTATCTTCACGTCGGTCTTGTCCAAGTCGCTGTAAAATCATTGTTCAGACTTGGGTTAGATATCCCAGTCCTTATCTCCTTACGAGATAAGAGACATGAAGATTTCTCAAATTCTTTATTGGGGATGGTTCAATCCAATATAGAGAATCGACCAGTCTAATTCAATTGTTATCCAAATTTTACTTTGTCGCTCCACGACCCGCACATATTATCAGCCCTCATGCTAGATTTACAATAAAATAAATTGAACATCAAGGCTGAAACTCATTCTTCAGTCGTCATATTCAGGGTTTATTACAAACTCATGAATACAAATATTTCTCCAAGAGCATTAAGATCCTCACCAAAAGAATCAACCATGCTCATAGAAGCAAATATAGGAAAGTCTTCTGTGACTGGTCCAAAAACCCTTTCTTGGGATCAAATAACCAGAAATACACTCTGGAAAATAGAAGATGCTAATCTTCCAAGGAAAAAGGAATCTCAAAACCCAGTACAAATCATCGAGCATGACGATGGAAGCGTTGAGATAAAATTCAACGAGGAACCTTCGTCAGAATCAAAAGTAAAAGAATTCTTGAGTTCTAGACCAAGTACGTCAGGAATTTCAAGATCAATGTATGACCCCTTAAAGGTACAGGAGGTCAGTTATGATCAAAAGAGGGCATCAATCCACTATGAGGATGGCTCAAGATCTCCAACCCATACAGATATGGATACTCAATCCGTCTACGAAAGTCAGCTACATGTCATTACAGCTAATTTTCAGATAGACAAAGAATTTTTAAAGGCAGATTTTATGGTGAAAAGGTCAAAGCTAGTCCCTTCAAAACTAACCTAGAAGGGCTAGAAAAGGGTAATCCGACCTTAAAGGATATCAAGAATATCCAGCATCAAAAAAATTATTCAAACAAGATTTTATCTACGATCTCCACTCAGCTTGAGAGTATCGAAGGGAAAATCTTGAAGAATTCTGGTACTCTGCAAGAACAAGCGGGCAGTTCGGTACCGAAAGTCGATGAGTCAATCCCAATACTCAGACCGACAAACATCGACATATTTACAAAGAGGATTTCAAAAGTTATGGCCAAAATAGAAGAAAAGTTGGATAGAATCCTAAATTCTGGAATAACACATCAGGATTCATCTGTTAATGTCGTAAACAATGACGACGAAATCTAGGAATTCGAAGATGAGATTTTGGGCGAGGTTGAAGAACCTGTCTACAATCGAATCGAAAGAATCTCCAGGAAAAGTCAAAATAATACCAGTAATCAGAAAAACTGGTATCCTCAACCGACTTTGTCATATGGATCGATAACATCCTTCATCATAGAAGGACTCAGACTTTGTAATGAGTCAAAGATTCAAAACAAGCTCAATTCTTCAATATCAAACAGAAAAGAGCTTGGAAGATTTCGTGACCAATATGGATGCAAGGGGATAGAATCTCCCTCAACCTCTAGAAGAAAGAAGGTTAAGACGCATAAAAAATCTTATAATTCATACAGGACAAGAGAAAATTTTCGGAATAAACCCGTGCAATCTCAAAAGCCAACGTATTCAAGAAGGAAGTATATTCCTACGAAAACTCATAGAGGAAAGAAAAAGCAAACTTGCTTCAAATGTCGTGAAGAAGGACACTATGCTAACAAGTGTCCGATCAGAGGAAAGATCAATGAGTTGGATATAGATCAAGAGCTGAAAAATCAGCTATTACGACTGACCCTAACCGACTCAGAGCAATCAAGCGAGGGAGAAATTCTCGAACTCCAAGAAGAATCCGATTCATATTCTAGCACAGAATACGAATCAGAACCGGAGGGAAAAAGAACATGCGAAGGATGCATAAATGTCCTTACAAAGGATCAAGAAATTCTACTCGAAGTAGTAGAAAAAGTTCAAGATCCAGAAATTCAACAGAAAATTGCTCAACGACTTAGAGATGCCATGAAAATCTCTAAACCACTTGAAAGGGAAGAAAGAAATCCCTACAGACTCCAATCAGTTCTCCAAAGATTTGAAAAATCAAGAGAACTCACTACTCAAGATCTACAAAGAGAGATTAATAGTCTCAAACAAGAAGTACAGGCGATAAGATCTAAAACTAGGTCAGAATCTTATATGCTTCGTCAAGAAATTCTCAATCTTCAGGAAAGGCTACCCGAACAAAGGGAAACGGCGCAACCGAACCTGGACGAAGAAGATTTTCAAAGTTCCTTCGTTGGAGCCATCACCACTTCTCAATATCAAAAATGGTGCGCTCTCGTTACCTTAAAAATTTATGATTTCAAAATCACACTAAAGGCTCTCATAGATACTGGAGCCGATCAAAATTGCATTCAAGAAGGCCTAATACCTATAAAGTATTTTGAAAAAAAACTACTGAGGGCCTTAGAGGTGCTAACAACAATAAACTCAAAATTAATTACAAACTATCCAAAGTTCATGTTTGCAATGATGGAATTTGCTTCGTAAATTTCTTCCTTTTAGTAAAGAACTTAAGACAAGAGTTAATCCTAGGTACTCCTTTCATTACTCAATTATATCCTTTTAAAATAACTGAAAAAGGATTAGAGTCAAAGAATTTAGAAAAGAAGATAAAATTTAATTTCCTTTCGCCAATAAGGATTAGTGAAATAAATAACCTTCAAAAGAATACAATTATTCGATCTATAAATGTACTAGATTATAAGGAAAAACAAATTTCCTTTTTAAAGGAAGAAATTTCATTCAAAAGAATAGAAGAACAGATTCAAAATAAGAAAGTCCAGTAAAAAATCAAGACTTTAAAAACTGATATAGAAAAGGAGATTTGTTCAACTATCCCTAAAGCCTTTTGGAATAGGAAGCAGCACATAGTTGATCTTCCTTATGTCAAAAACTTCGAGGAGAAAAATATTCCTACGAAAGCCCGACCTATTCAAATGAATAGAGAATTACTAACATTCTGCAAAGTAGAAATCAATGATCTTTTACAGAAGGGTCTTATTAGACCGTCAAAGAGCCCCTGGTCATGTGCGGCTTTTTACGTCAACAACCAAGCAGAGAAGGAAAGAGGAGTCTCGCGACTGGTAATAAACTACAAACCCTTAAATAAGGTTTTGGAATGGATTAGATACCCAATTCCAAATAAACCAGATTTAATGCAAAGAATTTCAAATGCAAAAGTATTTTCAAAATTTGATATGAAATCAGGATTTTGGCAAGTCCAGATTTCAGAAAAGGACAAATATAAAATGGCTTTCAATGTCCCTTTCGAACAATACGAATGGAACATTATGCCATTTGGGCTAAAAAACGCTCCATCCGAATTTCAAAAGATTATGAATGATATTTTCAATCCTTTTCAAGACTTTTCAATTGTTTATATTGACGATTTTCTGATTTTTTCCCAAAACATCGATCAACAATTTAAGCATCTTCAAACATTTTTGACGACAGTCAAAAGCAACGGTTTAGTTGTGTCTAAACCCAAAATTAAATTTTTTCAAACAAAAATCCGTTTTCTTTGATTTGAAATTCATTTGGGTCTAATTAAACCCATTCAAAGGTCCATCGAGTTTGCCTCAAACTTTCCGGATGAAATTACAGATAAAACCCAACTACAAAGATTTTTGGGATGTCTCAATTATGTGTCTGATTTCCTTCAAAATATCAAACCCATTTGCAAACCACTTTTTGAAAGGCTAAAAAAGAATCCAAAGCCCTGTACTAAAGAACACACCAAAAAAGTCCAAAAAATCAAATCCCTTGTCAAGTCAATTCCGTGTTTATCGCTGATAAACCCAAGGGCTAGTTTAATAGTGGAGACCGACGCATTCGATATTGGATATGGAGGAATCCTGAAACAGTCCCTTAACAAGAAAGAATTCATTATCCGTTTCCATTCGGGAATATGGAATTCTACTAAAAAAAAATTACTCAACAGTAAAGAAAGAAATACTTTCAATAGTACTTTGTGTACAAAAATTTCAAAGTGATTTAATTAACAAAAGCTTTGTTATCAAAAGAGATTCAAGGGCATCTAAATTTGTTTTAGAAAAAGATGTCAAGAATCTTGTATCTAAGTAGATTTTTGCTAGATGACAAGCCATTTTATCTTACTTCGACTTCCAAATTTTGCCTATAAAAGGGGTCGAAAACCCTTTGGCAGATTACATCTCAAGAGAGTTCTTACTCGCAAGGAAAAATTCTCCCTAACCAATCTCCTTCTCCAAGTAATAACCGGAAAGAAAGTGATCGAAAAAGGGAAGAAGCCCAATGCTTCTTCAAGCACACCTACTCCAATGACATTCGACAGCTATGCGATGGATGCTGGTTTCACATTGGTAACAAGATCTAAAGCAAAGCTTTCTAAAAAACAGGCGGAGGTTATCACTCCGATGAGGCCTTCTGCCTCTTCAACATGGCCATCTGCCGTTACTCCATCGAGACCTACTGTCTCTTCCACTTCAAAGGGACCTTCTGTCCCCTCGACCTACACGGACGCGGTTGTTCCCGTTCGTTTTTCTCCAGTTCCTGAAATCAGGACCTATTTTCAAAAATCTGTCTATACCAGAAGCTCTGGTAGAACAAGAATACGACGACCCGAAAATCGGAGAAGTCGTCAAAAAAGCCTATCCATCGGGATTCTTTTATATCTCAGAAGATCTTCATAAGACCAGAAGGTTTTATGAATTCATTCTTGTTGATACAAAATCCGTTGAAATTACTCATATTCCGAGTCGCGATGATCCTTCGAAAATCGCGTATTCAAAGTTGAAAATTTTAGAAGTCATGAATCCGACGTATCGGAATCAAGACCCATACACGGAAAAGACCTTTTCAAAACCCTTTGTTCCTCATTCTTACTCATACAGAGGTTATCAGATAGCGTGGTTTAATGTCATTTGGTATCAAAATTACGAGCACTCATGGTTTATTCAATTCTGCCAGAATGCTCATAAAATTCATTACCCATTCTGGTTCATCAAATGGTGGAAAATCTTTGGATCAGCCAAAGATATATTTCCAGTTCCAATACAGGAATCGTTCCACTACTTTGTTCAAAATATATTCAAAACCCCATTTCCATTAACCATGCGTTTTTTCGTATACTTTCAAATTCCTTGGATTTTAACTTGGAATTTTCAAATTAAGGAAACCGAAGACCAAATAAAACAGGTCTTCAAAACTATCAAAATCAAATGGTGGGATAAATATACTTATACCACGCAGACATCAATGCGATAAAGGTCTGGCTATCTGAGAATGGCCACCTTCTGAATTTATCCAAGAAGAGGACCTCCGAATTCCTTAATTCAAAGTCGAAGCTACTCGCTGCATTAGCACAGACAACTTCTGAAGCTGATTTTCAAAAACTTCTTCAAGAGGCCGCATCAGTCGGTTCGACGTCTTCTCCTTCTATTGTAGAAGAAGAAGATGAAGACACGATTTATGATCTCAATGATCCATTTTTGGATTCTCAACCACCTTTGTAGATATCATCATCTCAACTACTATGTTAAACTAATTAAAAAAAGAAAAATTCCGTGAGTAGAATATGTTCCCTGAAATACACCCACTTTACTTCTTCAACTTCCCATCTTTTGGAATTTTATTATTTTGGTTTTTTCTATTATTGATGTATCTTTTCCTATTTTCATCATATCTTCAACCGGTGTGATTGGTGAAGTAAGTATTGTCTTAAGAAGAGACCGTCACAGTAAGTCGGTTCTCCAAAACTTCTATATTTTTTGTTTTGTGTTTTGTCAAGTTGCACCAACGTAAACTGTATTTGGATTTTTAAGAATAAGAATTACAAAGGATTGACCATGAAAAGGAAGTGAATTTTGAAAGGTCAAAAGTCAAGAAAGTATTGATTGTAACTTAAAATAACTCCATCAAAGTCTTTCCTAAAACACTAACAATAGGAAATGAGATCTTTAATAAAAGTAAGAAGCGTTGGATGTAGGTTTTTAGACTATGCCGCTTGGAACGCATGAAGCCTTGGGCATAGGTTTTCAGACCGTATCAAAGGGCAAGCCCTAAGATGCGGGTTTAGACTACGTCTCTTGGAACGCATGAAACCTTTGACGTAGGTTAAGACTGTGTCATTTGGACACAGGTTGTCAGGTTCATCATTTAGTACTGCAAATTCTAGGGGGAGTGTCTTGGAGAACAAATAAGGAACATAACAAGAATCTAGAAAGTATCAAGAACAAGGCAACAATCAAGGACTAGAACATAGATCAAGATCCAATTTCTAAGGATAAGGACCAAAAACCAAGCACCACAGTACCAAGGCCCTTAGAGGATAACAAACGTTTTAGAACCCAAGGTCCGAGGTCCTCAGGATAGATCATGATAAAAACCCCAAGTCAATAACAGAATTAGAGGGCCTAAGTACTTACCACAAGAACAAGAACAAGAAAAAAAAGAGTGTGTGGCAAGAACAAGAATAAGAAAAGAAAGAGTGTGGTACCGTAGCATATCAAGGACACGATTAAGAGCTTACAAGTAGGTTACTTACTGAGTCTTGTACTCATTCCTTAATCTCTATTTTATTTTCCAGATAATAAGAAGCTGGTCGAGGTTGGGAGTGGACTTTGGAGCAGGTGTCATAGACAAGCCTCAACCTTCGTCCTCAACCCTTATCGCTTTTAAAAATTTTTTGTGTCCATTCCTTATTTTGTGTTTTAACTCTTGTATTATGTTGTGTTTTAAATACTTTTGTATGAACTTTATTTTGATATAATATAAATATAATGTATGTTATGTTTTAAATTCCATTTGTCTTATTTCGTGAAATATTTACCCATCTTTTTGGAGTCATCGAGCAAGGTCCTTACAATAGGCATATCTCCTTAATATGTATGCATGAACGATTAAAATATAATTATGGTTTAGGTTATCGAATGGAATATCACCCTAACCGCATGCGTGAATGAAACAAGTTAAGCTTACGGTGTTAGAGCTAGAGAGGTATTCACATTAATCGAAGACTAATAATTTGTTTGTACTTCTCCTTGAAAAAATTCAACATAACAATATCTCAAACTTTCAACTTTCTTCCATGTGTAACCCAAAACAAAAGTGAGAACTTAGAAAGCTCGAAAGTTCAAACATTATTTATTCAAAGTATAATTTGTAAAAGTGCAATGCATTCCATTGCATCACATGAAAACAAAGGCAGAAATGAAAGAAAAATATATGAAATCAACAATAGCAATGACATATATGATGACTCCCAACATGCTTACAAAATCCTCCTTTCTCACATCCAGAAATGCAGTGAGTCCAACATTTGCCATTGGCTTGATCGTCTACTCCAGGCTTGCAAGCTCCCAAACTAGGATGGTTGTTACAACACA
>NW_019268577.1:1126280-1127397 GCF_002738365.1 Cucurbita moschata
TAAGCCCCTCCATTGTAATCTAATGGTCACCAAATTTCATACCTAGCCTTATCATATCGTATTCTAGATTTTTAGAACTAAGTCAACAATAATGCAGTCAACTATAACATAGTTAGTGTTACCAAATTCCATCCTACGCTACATTTGATAATAGTCAATCAATAACAATGTATGCAATCAATGACAATTCTTTTTCTTATCTTATGCATGACATACATGACCGTGACGGGGCGTCGACGGTGGGACTGTGTGATAAGAATCACGGTGTTTCAAATGAACCTATTGCCAATTCAAAAAATGCCATGAAAATTCAAAAAATATGTCAACAACAGAATAATGAACCTACTCGCGAAAGCTCAATTAATTTCAAACCTCTTGCATTAGCCACTCAAGTACATCAACATTTGTTAGAAAGAATTGTTTTTAATTTCATAAATTATGTAAAAGTCAAATAGTCAATTTGACTTATTCTTTTGTGGAGATTAAAGAGGATCGGGAATAAATCCCGTCCACAAACGTCTTTTGTCGGGAGACTATAAATATCCATAATATGTTATGTAAAATTCAGATTCGTGGATGAATGTAATTCAGTTCTCAAATTGAGAAGTTTCCCTTAGAAATCCGAGCATCATATTTTCCATTGCTATGTTTCAAGCAATTCTTGTGGTAGAATTGCACCCGAGCCATTCAACCAAGCCTTGATCAAGTTAGATTGTGGAGTTACTCAATTTAGAACAAGGTTCCAAATCTTGCTTCTACATCTTCGATCGCAAGTGGTAATCTAATTCTAGCCTTATCTCTTGGTTGATCCAAATTTCGTATAAGGAGGTGTTGATTACTTTGATTCAAGGGTTCTTGCTAAAACAAGAGCTTGGATCGTTGGGCTGAGGATTAGGGTTGCCTTATCAATTTGGTATCAGAGACTAGGTTTACATCTTTGTGGCCGACTCTAGAATTGATTTTATCTTTTATTTCTGCTATTGTTTATCTTTTCTTTAAATCTGTCCATTTATTTTCTTGCTGTCATTTCCGCCATTATTCATCAACTTTTCACTTTGTTCTCATTTTCTTCCTAAAGATCACGTTTAGATCTTGCAAAGAAAAAATCTTATCATTT
>NW_019268577.1:1127584-1129985 GCF_002738365.1 Cucurbita moschata
AAAAGAGAGTTATATGGTTCTTAAAATCTTCACGTCGTTTCTTTTTTGAATTTTTTATTTTATTTTTCAGTGTGCAATTCTATCCCAAAATATTTGTCTCTTATTTGTTTGTTCACTTCTTGTTTTATTTTGTTGTTATTTCATAATGAACTTATCTTGATTGCCTTGAGTAGCTTGCTACTATCAGAATTGCTTTATCCATATATTAGCCTACCTTGATCCTAATTTAGTCACTTTCCCAAACAGCCTACCTTTGTGTGTATAAACATGAGTGTCCCTGAGTGTAAAATCAGTGAGTTGAGTGTCTGAGGTCCTAAACATATTTCACTACTGTTTGTACAATCATGAACCAAGACGGGGAAAATGGAAGGGAGACTTGTTGAAGAAGTCCAGAAGAATGAGGAGGAACGGGAAGATGAGATTCATTTGGCACTTATAACAAGAAGACTTGTTAAAACTCAAGTTACGGAGAATGATGTTGATGATCAAAGAGACAACCTATTCTACACGCGGTGTTTCGTCAAGGGGACTGCTTGTAGTCTTGTCATTGATAGTGGAAGTTGCACCAATGTTGTACGTACTATGTTGATCAAAAGGTTACAAATTCCAACCCAAAATCATCCTAATCCTTACAAGCTCCAATGGCTCAATGATAGTGGAACAATGAAGGTAGTTTCCCAAGCTTTAATATCTTTTACTTTGGGAAAATATAAAGATGAAGTACTTTGTGATGTATTATTACCAATGCAAGCTAGAGATATATTGCTTGGCCGACCATGGCAATTTGACAGGAGGGTTATGTATGATGGCTATTTGAATAGGTATTCTTTTGTAAAAGATGGTAGAAAACCACTCTTGTACCTTTGAGTTCTGCAAATGTATTTGCTGATCAATTAAAATTGGAGGAAAGAAAGAAAGAGTTTGAGGAAAAAGAGTTAACAGAAAAACAAGAGTTTGAGTGAAAAAATAGAGAAAAATCAAAGAAAAAAAGAGAAGAATGAAAAAAAAGATGAAATTGAAGAAAAAAGGAAGAGAGAGAGTTATTTGGCTGCAGTTGGAAAGGTGAGAAGGTTTTCACAAAAATCGATCTTTGTACTTATGTACAATGGAGGATTTTTGGTCTCTAACTATAAAAACTTGGGTTTGCCTAGTGTTTTTCAATCTCTTTTACAGGAATTTGAAGACATGTTTAAAGATAAAGAAATACCTCCCATTAGAGGTACTGAACATAAAATAGACTTCATTCCAAGGAATGCCATTTCTTATAAGCCAGCTTATCGAGTCAATCCAACCGATGGAAAGCACTTGATATATTTTAGTGAAAAACTAAATGGGCCAACATTGAAATATACTACCTATGATAAAGAATTATTTGCTTTAGTTCATATATTGCATGTGTTGCAACACTACTTATGGCCTAGAGAATTTGTGATCCATTTTGATCATGAAAGCTTGAAGTATGTGAAGGGTCAAAACAAACTAAATCGTAGACATGCAAAGTGGGTGGAATTTATTGGAACATTTTTGTATGTCATCAAATATAAGCAAGGTAATGATAATATGGTAGTTGATGTGTTATCTAAAAGGTACGATCTCTTTACTTCTCTTAGTGCAAAAATTCTTGGACTTGAGCATATTACCGAACTATATAGAGATATCCAAGATTTCAGAACTATTTATGCATCTTGTCTTGCCAAAAAGGCTATGGATGATTATTATTTGTTTCATACATTTTTTATGCTTTGTATTCCTAAATGCTCTATAAAAGATTTGCTTTTGAGAGAAGCACATGGTGGTGCCTCAATGGGACATCTCAGGATTAATACAGCTTATAAGATGTTGCATATACACTTCTTTTGGCCGAAAATGAAGCATGATGTCTATAAGTTTTGTAGCAAATGTTTGAAACGCAAAGAAACTAAATCTAGATCACATCCAAACGGATTTTATACTCCTTTGAATGTACCTAACAAACCTTGGACTAATATATCTATAAAATTTGTTCTTGGTTTACTGCACACTAAAAAGGGTAAAGATTGTATTTTTGTTGTGGCAGATATATTTATTGAAATTAGTCGAAATGGATGATGCAAAGCACAACAAAAAACAATTGTTGACCAGAAGCTGAAAGACTTGAAGGTCAAGAATTATTTGTTCCAAACCATTGATCGAACTATTATGGAAATGATCCTTAATAGAGTCACTGCAAGAAAAAAAAAAACTTGGACTCTATGAAGCAGAAGTACCAAGGTTCCACAAGAGTCAAAATAGCTTAACCCCAAGCTCTTAGGAAAGAGTTTGAAGTCCTACAGATGAAAGAAGGTGAGAGTGTTGATGCATATCTTGCTCGAACTCTCACCATTGCAAACAAGATGAAAATTTATGGCGAACACATGAAACA